>NC_057795.1:538762513-539062513 GCF_018294505.1 Triticum aestivum
CTTTACGTGTATTTTCGAATGTTGAGTGGGTGAAAATGTATACATGCAAGTACTACATGTACAAATTACATTACAACACGGAAACTTCACTCTTATATATTTATTCTACATATTATAAAAATTGCATTTTGTGCTAATTTTGTGATTTTTTTTATTTTTTATTTTCTTTATTCTTTAAGGGCAATACCAATGCTAATTGTTTTGTGCTAATTTTTTTGCTAATTAAATACATTTTTCTATTATTGTATGTATGTATGTATGCATGAAAGAACTATACAACATGTGTGTAAATTATACTAGACTGCTAAAGTTGCATTCTTATCTGTGTATTCGCTGCATATTATAAAAAGTGCAATTTCACTGTAAAGTTGTGTGCAAGTTTTTCTTTATTTTCTTTCTTCTTAAGAGTAATACCAATGTCGCTAATTTATTTTCTCTTAGAAAACTTTATTTGTTCTACCATGTTTAGTTTTTAATTCATTTACTGTTTTCAAGGACAATACCAATGCCACTTATTCGTTCCTTGTTTAAAAACTTTGTTTTTATGTAAAATTCAGTATTATATGTTTATTCTTAGATAACTAAAAAACTGTAATTTATGTGTAAATTGTGTGCAATTGCATCATTATTATTTTTGAATTCCTTTCTTCTTAAAGGGTGGTACCAATGCCACTACACTTCATTTCTCTTTAGAAAAAATTACTTTTTCTTCTTATTGCATAATAAAATAAAATAAAGAAACCTTAGAATTCCGTTTGCATAAGATACGCTACACCATCCTAATCAAAAATAGGGTATGAGACAATTAATAACTTTGAAAACACGAAATCTTTTGTGTTTGTAAGTAAGTATACATGCAAGTATGATACACCATGTGTGTATATTATAGTAGAGAGCAAAAATTGCACCGTATATGCTTATTTTTGGCATATTGCAGAAGTGCAATTTCAAGGCATACTTGTGTGCAAGTTATTTTTTAATTTTCTTTCTTTTTCAGGGGTTTCATTTTCCTCTATTCAGTATTTCATTTTGTTTTTTATATTTTTCTTTCTTCTTAAAGGGATTCATTCTTACATAGAAAACTTTATTGTTTTGTTTTAGTTTTAGTTTTTGTATTTTGTTTTCTTAAAGGGTTTCATTCTTCCGTAGAAACCTTCATTATTTTTTCTTTCTTCTTAAAGGGTTTCATTCTTCCCTAGAAAGCATCATTATCTCGTTTTGTTGTTGTTTTTTTATTTTCTTTCTTCTTAAAGGGTTTCAATCTTCCCTAGAAAATTTCATTATTTTGTGTTTGATTTATTTTCTTTCTTCTTAAATGGTTTTATTCTTCCCTAGAAAAGTTTATTATTTTGTTTTCATTTTAATTTTAATTGTATTTCATTTTCTTTCTTTAACAGTAATACATTTTTTTGCATATTATAACAAAGCACAATTTTTGTGTAAATTGCATGCAAATATTGCCATTACTTGTTTTTTATTGCCTTTCTTCTTAAAGGGTACTGTCAACGTTCAGATTTTTTTTTATTTTCTTTCTTCTTCTAGGGTAATATTAAATGGCAGCGATTCATTTTAGCTTAGAAGACTTCATTATTATGAATTTTTTTGTTTCTATTTTTCTCTTTCTTCTTTAAGGGCATTGTCAACTCCACTAATTCATTTCTTCTGAGAAAACATCTTTTTTGTAAAAGTTCCACTAACATATGTTTATTCTCGCATATTATAAAAAACATAATTTCTGTACATATTGTGTGCAAGTTTTGTCATTATTCATTTTGTTTCTGAGGGGGTGGTGGTGGTGGGGTTGGTTGATGGTGTAGGGGTGCAACTTGCTTGAGGTTAGGCACAAGGCTAACAGTTTAGCTACATAATAGTCGCCTGACTTTTTCGTTTTGGTTCAGTTGATTTTCTTTTTACTCCGAACATGCATGCATGCAAGATTGCCTTTGACTAGCTGTATGCATGGCTACATGTGGGGCCATGTCTTCATGCGTGTATACGTTGCACCTTCTTTTATCTTTTCTTTTTCTGCATGTTCGTTTTTTATGCGAGCGTGTGTGTTGTGTGTCGTGCATATGTGTGAGATTGGCATGTACCATTGATATTAGATATGGTTCAAATTAATTTTTGACATTTGTGTGTTTTTTATTTTGCTTTTTATTATTTTTTGGTCGGGTTGTTTTTATATGAATGTATTGACACAAGTATTACACAAATGAGTGTAAACTATAATAAACTGTGAAAAATAATCATTCTTATTTAGTTTTAGTTTTTAGTTTTTGGTTTATTGTCTTTCTTAGAAAATTTTCTTTTGGCGAAAAGTTCACTATTATAAGTTTATTCTCGCATATTACGAAAAGTGCAATTTATGTGTAAATTATGTGCAATTGTTTTCATTTTCTTTCTTCTGGAAGGGTAATAACAATGCCACTAATTCATTCTTCCTTAGAAAAACTTCATTATTTTGATTTAGTTTTACTTTTCATTTTATTTTCTTTATTCCTTAATGGTAATACAGAGCCATTAATCTATTTCTTCTGAGGAAACTTCCTTTTCACGAAAATTGCACCATTATACACTTATTCTTACATATTATAAAACAAGCAATTTTTGCATAACTTTTGTGCAAATTTTGTCATTACTTTTTATTTTCTTTTTTCTTCTTAAATGGTAATACCAATGCCACTAATTCATTTTTCCTTAGAAAAGTTTAATATTTTATTTTATTTTATTTATTATTATTTCTATAAGGGCAATACCAAAGCCACTAATTCGTTTTCTATTAGAAAACCTATTTTTTTAGGAATTACACTATTATGTGTTTATTCTTGCATATTTAAGAAGTGCAATTTCTTTGTAAATTGTGTGCAATTTTGGTTTAGTTTTAGTTCTATTTTATTTTCTTTCAATTATTATATGTGCTTTCTTGCATGTTATAAAAAAGTACAATTTATGTGTAAATTGTATGAAGTTTTTCCACTATTTGTTTTAATTTGCTTCAGTCAACTAACCCAAATTTAATTTTCTATCGACTAACATGCATGGATTGTTACTAGATTGAAATGCATTAATTTAGCTACCATCGATCGATGGGAGGAAAAGTGCATGTGCGTACAGATACTTAAAGTGATGTACGATACTTTTTTGCAGCTACTAGTCATGTACAGTACGTGAAATGCATCCATGCATGTGTTTGAAGGCTCCGTCCTCCGATCCAAAAGAAAGAAAATGAGGAAGAGGAAGGTAGCAACTAGCCGTGTTGGTGCCAACCAACCTATGGTTGAGATGGTTAGGTGAACAATGATATCCCAATCCACCAGGGTTCAAATCCTGGTGCTCGCATTATTCCTGGATTTATTTCAGAATTTCTGACGATGTGCTTTCAGTGGGAGGAGACGTTCCCATCGATAATGAGGCGTCTACGGTGGCTTCGTAAATCTCAAGATGATATGCCGGCTCAGTCTCTCAGAGATGCTCATAGGGGTAGGGTGTGCGTGTGTGCGTTCATAGGGGTGAGTGTATGCGCGTGTATATGAGCACTTGTGTCTGTACTGATGCTCAAAAAAAACTAGCCGTGTTGGTTTATCTAAAAAAACTAGCAATGTTGGTGCAGATACATATGTACCCACGTTGTGTACGTGCACTGCTCAACGCTGCGCGTACAAATTCCTCGGAAGCGAATTAATATCGCGCGTGACAGTGGCCGGCCTGCTCGCCTTGATTTTTTCATGTGCGATCGAGTTAATCCTTGATGCACAGAGATAGTTTCGTTGGCTGAAACAGCTTTAGGTCAGTCGACTGACCCACATTAAATTTTCAATCGACTGACCGCAGTCAGTCCCATTCTGTACTATCAGTTTCATTTCCTATGGAATGAAATTGGAAACTATGCTCCTTAATTCGAAAAAAAAATGGTGTGCGCCTATGAATTCTCCAGGAAGATGTTTCCCGAAATATACGGTGCGCTCAGATTTTTATTAATTACGGTGCGCTCAGACCCGTTTCATTTCCTAGGCCCAACTAAGTGCATAGTACTATATAGGCCCGACCCGTTTCCCGGTAGCCCATTTCTGCCCTCGAATAATTTCCACTTTGGATGCTGCTACATTTGGCACTGTCCAGACAAAAAAATTACAGGAACGCATGGTTCCTCACCAGAAGAGCAGCGTGCGACGGTGCGAGGACTGAACTATGTACCCCGTCCGTACATCGAACGGTGAGTAGATCTGCTTTTTCATTTGCCAATTGCCATGATTCCACGGCACGCCACTCTGTACTGCATAACGTAGTTTCTCTATTCCGACCGTCTCAGAATCTATATGGGAAAGCACAAGGTCAGAGTTTAGGCATTGGTCCGAGTAAGCCAAAAACTGCTTAATTTACAGCACTCCCTTGGATACGAATTAATTGACGCAACATCTATATAATGTAAAATGGACATTATATGGTGGGTGTTAATTTGGATACGAGGGGGTACTTGTTTGAAAACCGAGCTTAGAGTAAGCGGGTGTTCGTCAGGCACGATATATAAACATCGAATCGTTTTCCTCCTGGCCATGGTGGCTGGAAACCCTAGCCGCCGTCAGGAGACCCAATCTTTCAGCGCCGTCCTCCGGCGGCTCCCCTCCGTCGGCAACCTCGGTCGTCGGTAGTGAGGGGGGTCGCCGGATCCACGCGTGTGGATCGTTTTTACTCCCTCGTAGTTTTAGATTTTAGGCTGTTCATCGTCTTTGTTTCGGCGGCGATGACAGCGCTGAATAAAGATTCTTCGGATCCTTCCTTGACAAGGCCATTGGTCCTATGGTTGGGGATAGATTTGGAAACCAGTCTGTTCAAGCAAGGATGGCGTGGCGGCGGCGACATCCTCGTGGTGGACCTGTGTCCTCGGGCTCCGCCGTTGCGACGGCGTTTGCTCCAGCGTCGGCGCGGAGCTTGGGAGGTAGTCCAGGAGCGGATGCAGATTGTGGTCTGCATCGACGACATCTGGAAGACGGAACATGTGCTGGGTTCGTGGTTCGTGGATGGCATGTATGGTTTCCTTCCGGGACGTCTTAGTCGCGGTGGGGTGCCAGATCTGGAGTTCGATGGCGTGTCCGGGGTGTTGCCCCGGTCTGATTCGTTCAACGGTAAGGGCTTCACTTTTGATGAGCCACCTTGGAGGTCCGCAAAGCTGCATATCAGCGATGGAGCCGCGTCGAGCTTGGGTAAGGAGGTGATCCATCATTCTTTTCTTCGGTGGCTGCTGTCGTGGTGCCGGAGGCAGGTGATGAGCGTTGGTGTCAAGCTCAGAAATGTTCTGCTATCTTTTTCAGTTTTGTCATGTCGGTCCTTACGTGACTTGTACTTTAATCTTTATGATATGAACGAGACACGTATTACCATGCAAAAAAAAGGCACGATATATAAATCGGGCTCCGAATCAGCTACATAGTATATTACTAGTAATACTAGTACACTGTATAAACGAGGCCACTACGTGGCTCTTACTTTTTACTAGTACAGTACAGTATGTATACCGTTGTTTCGCTCTTATACTATACCAAGGACAGGAGAGAGGAGAGGTTAGCGCCCAATTCACATGATTAACCTGCAAAACGATAGTGGAAACTGCCAAATCCACAGAGCCCAAGCCTGCCACCGACATTGCATTGTAAACATACTAGATAGGAAGTGCGGCCTGCCGCACCTCGCCTGACCACGTTTTAACTAACCCGGTAATAGAGAATGTATTTACAGGATGGAAATGTAGATAAGGAGGGAAAATGATAAAAGATGTTTACTGATCCAATACTAATCAAAGAGTATGAATGATCTATTTCAGGTGAGATTTCAACAGAGAGCAGATACATGAAATAGTCAAGCATGTTTGAGCCTTGCATGTTCAAAAGGATAAGCAGTTATTAGTATATGAAAAAAGGCTCAGGAGCAAGAGACGAAAAGGATAAGCAGTTATCAGTGTATAACAGCTTACAACACATAACAACCGTATTAATCCTAAGTTTTAGTGGAGAATATACATAGCAGGTATCTTGATATCATGTATTGCGACAATTGTACTTGCATCTGTTCATATCAATAATCCAACACCAAGAAAAAAACATCCAACACCAATGCTCAAACCCATTATTTCATCCTCTCATTTTAAAACTTAAATCAAAGATTGCACAAACAGTTTGTAACTGTACAAATCCACCATGAATAAAGAATCAATGTCCAATCAAGCATTCATTGTACAAACAAAGTAAAAAGGCCATGAGAGGCAACATAGAGGTATCATCGACAATTAAGACGGAGACAGTCCCCAGTTCTTCAACACGGCCACGTAGCCTGCCAATGAGCAATGTCATCCCCATTTGTGTACCCTGGATGTTGGGGATGAGAAACTAATTAGGTCTGGACATTCAAAGGCATATCTACATGTGACCTTCAAAGGCTACCACAATATGATGTTAGTGAAGTAGCAAACTCGTATAAAATATGCATATGAAAAATTGTCCAAATTCATAATGAAATAAACATACCCAGCAATCAAGTAGCTTTAACCATTTTTTATCACTCAATGGCCATGCAGGTAGGCTACATAAACAATGCTGAAGACTAACAAAAGGTGTTGCCTACAAAATGGTGGTTCGGTAATGCTAAGATGCTCCCAGAGTCCTTAAGATGCAAAAATGGTGAGCTGGCCAGTTAGCTTATTTGGCGTATAGTTTTTACTGGCTCAAAACTAAGAAGCAATCTCCAGAATGTCTCCGGAAGCCAAAACATGCTATGCAAAAGTTCTATATATCATATAAATATGTAGCTTTAATCCAGCAAGCGAGTAACCTAAAAGTATACGACCAAATGACAGAGTACAATAGAGCTAGCAGGGACCTAAAAATTCAGAAACTCTCTAACCACAACACTCACTGCTTGCTCAGCTTATCTATCAATGCTACCAATTGAATTAACATGTCCAAACAACACAGCATGATGTATGGTTGTTCAGGGCTTCCTGAGTTGACCGATCTAGTAATCCTCCTTTGCCAAAGCTAGGAATATGTATGCAGTTAGTTAGTACCTTCCTTTTCTGACACTGTTCTCGTGGTCGTGGCAGTAGGCATTGAGGTCGTCGCAGGGCTCCTCCCAGTCATAGCCACTCCACCCCACGTCCCTGAACTCGATGTACCGGATACCGACTGCTGCAAGAGTCATCCCAGCAGAAGTCAGGTCAGAAATCATCACATATATGTATCACTTTCATGCTGCTGAAAACCATTTAGCGTGTCAATAGAGGGAAAAAATAGCACAGGTGCATCAGAACATATCTACAGTTTGAAAGAACATATATATGTATGAAAGCACAATCATGCAAGAAGGCTCGCGAACTATTAGGTACACCAACAGTATACCAATTAAACACGAATACAAATTGACAGTCACAATCATAACCAGAAATTGTCCACCAAGAGCATAATCACAATCAGAATCAGAAATTGTCCAGCAAGAGCATAACAAATGCATGAGCTTTTTCTAAAGATCGTTAATAGTGCAAGCCATAGAAGAATCCACCGAAGCAAAGTAGATGGATAAGAATCTAACTACATGAGCATAATTATTATTTAAAAAAAAGGGAATGTGCATATTTAGCAAGTGGATTAGAACATATACTCAGGGCCCACAAAAATATGAATTAGGCTTTATTGGATAAATCATGAACATATACCCCTATTACATGCCAGGCAGAAGTGGATAGATTAGTTAGCTATATATGCATTTTTTTCCTAAACAAAGGTGTTTCCCTCTTCATATAAAAAAGGTTGAGTCCTCAAAATTTGTACGTCCGGATGAATTAGAATATTAGGAGGTTGTTCACTCAATGAGAATCCTACACACCCAAACATACAGCCAAAGATGGTGGAACCAACAGAGCAGTAGTACCATCTAACCATCATCGAAGTCGGAGTAGCAGCCAAAGGTGCAACGGCGAGCCAATCTCAAGGAGCACCAGCCACAAACCCTAACCGCACCACCAGACAACGGCCACAACAGCATCCCTGCACCGGTACCACACCATGGATGGCCAGCGATTGAGCAACAGGAGCACCATGGAAATAAGACACATGGGCATTTACATGAATACAGCTAGCAGAGATGAGAGATAAGCAACCGTTGTCATTTTCCAAAGCTATCGCTTCCCCATCTGATTATAACGATAAAATCATATAATTGTGTTTATCTACATTAGTAATCTAACACCCAGAAAATAAATAAGCAGTATTAATCATTTTTCCAATCCATCATTGCTCTTATAATTTTGTAGAGAATGGCAAAGTTCAGTTAAGGAACCAGAAATAGGAAAGATAATAAGAAAGAAATACTAAAATATTGGAATAATTATATTTCTCTACATTAGTAACCTAATACCAAGAAAATAAATAAGCAGCCATAATCATTATGGAATCCAGGTACATGCATTAAGCATACAGAGACCTATTTCCTGAAAGTGACACTACTCCCACTTGAGAAATAGGAATGGAGAGAGATGGTTGCAGTCAAAAGAAAGTCATTAACATGGCAGTCAAACTTATAAGCTCAGTTTATTTTTCACAGTCAAACTTATAGGCTCAGCCTATTTGTCAGGCATCAAACTACTTCGTATGGTTAAGGCAGGATCTAAAATGAGAAAGAAAGTAAGGCAAAACAACACGATTTCCACTACTCAATAATCTAAGCACTTGGGTAATTACACTAAGCAAGACGGCCGAATTGCGCTGAGCTTTGTGTGCGTCCGAGGGCTCCCGTGAATCTTATTTCTGGATAGCTTTTTCTCCAAATGGTAGCTGTGGATGGAGAATGGTAACATCAAGAGGTGTAGGGAGTAGCAACAACACACCTTGCTGCTCCGGGATTCTGTGGACAGAGGAGCATCAGCCTAAAAAAGCTTGGAGACGCCATGACCCCGTCCAGCTCCGCGACGGCGGCAACCTGCAAGGCAAGACAATGGAGGAGTAGGTGTGTGTGTGTGAGAGAGAGAGAGAGAGAGAGAGAGAGAGAGAGAGAGAGAGAGAGAGAGAGAGATGGGTTAACCTGGACGGAACCTCCAGCAGTGAGTTTTGGTCAGAATCCTTGTCCGCGGGGTTCAGCATAGATGATAATTTATCTGGGGCTAACATGAACAGGTTGAGTGATGTTGCTGCTGCTCCGGTGGCATTGCCAGTTTTCGGCAAAAATGCGCTTCTTCTCAACTGACAAGAAGAAGCCATAGCCCTGGATCTCGAAGGAGCTATTCTCATGGCTCCTCCTCTCACTTCTGCATCTTCACAAAAAGAACAAAATCACAAGACATCTCCATGTTACTTGCAAATAAGCCAAGTGCAGAAATTGCAAAAACTAAATGAAAATCAAGTGCAGAATCTACAAAATGTATGTGCAGTGTAGAAGCAGAGGAACCAAGAGTGCTAACATAGAGAGGGCACACATTTATGGTTGTTTGCAACTCTTGTGGAGAGTAATCATGCCAAGCTCAGACCTGATCGTCGTGTGCGCAAGACTGATGACTGCATATATGAAATTCTTGACATTGTAGGATTCCATGTAGTGATCAATAATCTAGAATATGATCTGCCAAGACTCTAAACGAACTCATTATTGTCATATCTCTTGTATTGTATTGTAGAAGTATAAAGTAGATAGAGACAAATTATCACTTCAAGACTAATCAGTTGCCATATATGAGACTACATCAAGTGCAATTATAATAGTTCACGCTGCACAAGGCAATCACTTTGGAAACAGATCAGAAGATTCAGCATAATTAAACTGAACATTCTACACTATGCACACATAATACAAGCAATTTTGTACTGACAGTAAAGTTCCAATGACGAGAGCATCACATAATATGGATAATGTACCGTAGTTGTATACCAAACTTCTGTTGTTATTCTGTTCACTTATGATCTGTCGATATGTCTAGTTAATAACCCAGACCTGAATTCTATATTTATAATTATTGCTTACGTTCATTCATTCATGTGGACATAGCACAAGCACACCTCATGAGAGAGATATGTCAGTTCCAGCTAGTGCTCTTTCCCATAAACGAAAAGAAATACTGCATCTACATATGAAAACTAAGATCAACTGCTTTCAGCACATGGATCAAATCAACAACAAGCTATAACAAACATCAACATAGGCCAGCAGTGAAACAATAGGGTTTTTTTTTACCAAAAACAACAGCATCAAGCTGCTACTTGCCCCATGTCTTGTAGAATTAATTAGGAACTTGATTCATACCTACTGTAGGCGAGCAGGAAGCAGTGCACGGGCATGGAGGTGGCAGAGCTTCTCCTTCCTCTTTTCCTCCTGCTCCATTCTTTTTTCCACATCCGAGGAACAACATCCACGTACCCAAGAAACGACCATGGCATGAAACCCTAGCCACCACAATGTGCAGCCGAGAAAGCCAAGAAAACGACCCTGGTTAATTGTCCAACAGAGAGAATAAAGGAATGATGGAGAGGGCGATTTTATACCTACTCTCTTGACCCCGACTGCCGAAGAACACCGCCATGGTGGCGTCGAGCAACAGCGCGTCGCAGGACCAGATGTGGAAGGCAAGGAGGACCAGCGCCTAGGCGACGGTGGAGATGACGAGAAGCCGCGGCCGCGCCGACCCCCTGGGCCACGCCGCCCGCGCCGCGTCCCATACGCCGCCGCCTTTGCCTCGCCTCGCCATTCCTGCTTCCCTCCCGAGGGAGCCGGGGCCGGGGCAGGAGGGGGTAGAAGGAGGAGGACGTGAGGGGAGGAGGCCGGGCGCCAGCGGGGAAGGAGGAAGCGGCGGCGGCGGGCTCGGGCAGAGCAGCGGTGGCGGGCTCGGGCCTTGGGTTTGGAAGGAGAGAGAGGTGAGGCGGGAGGAAGAGGAAGGGGACGGCGCGAGTGCGGCTATGCGGGAGGAGCGACGGCTAGGGTTCCTCTCCACAGGAGCGGCCCCTTTTATACCGCAGGACGCGAAATGATGAAAATGCCCTCGTGGGGGCGCTGGAATTACGAGCGGTGGCACGAACGGGGTGAAACTATTCATTGCTACAGGGCTCCTCTGTGATCCGACGGCCCAGGTCATCCAGCGGCTCGATCCGACGGCCCAGATCAGATCAAGCAATCAGATCCAACGGCCATGAATGCCTGATCGCTGTGAGAGCTCGGGAGTGGCTTGAATCCTTATTTCTCGATGCATGGCACTAGATTCCAAGAACCCGGCCCTTTGTCCCCTTCTCTCATGTGGCGTTGTCTCTCGGGTGGGGCCTCGGCTTTTAGAGGCGCAGTGAGCCCCACCGTCAGGGTCTGGACCTCATAGCAGAACGCGACTTTCCGATTATAAGTTGGGCGTAAGCACGCGGACGCAGGAGAGCAACGGCGTGCATGACACGTCCCTCTCACGAGAGCGCGCGTGCCGCGGGCTGTTCAAACCGTGGATCTCATCATTTACATTAGCGGCGCCCGGCATGCACCTTTAGACTATTACGGAATCTATTCTTCTTCTTATAATAACAATCCATCAACCTGCAGCGCATCGTTAACTGGCCTGTAACGCGTCGCGTTGGCATCACAGGTAGAACTACTACTGTTTTACCACGCCGGGCAAGGCAGGAATCTCACGGAGGAGTGAGAATCAGGACCTCTTACTGCGGTAGAATCAGGAGTGAGTTCAGATTGACTGATCACGGTGAGATGCTAAACGTAGGCTCGGCAAGCAGCAGTGACCAGAGCACCCAGCCACGGCCGGCGCGATGCACACGGATCTTCCCGTGGGCGTGAGCCCTACCTGCATGTCGTACGGCGTGCACAACCCGACTAGCAAGTGGCCGGCCGGCCCGGTGCCCCCACGGCCCACCCATCCATCCAACGAGCTTTTCATCCCCGGCTCACCGGCGCAATTACTCGCGCACTACCACCGGCATCTGCTAATCACGCCCCCACGTGCCGCGCTAATAAAAAGACAAGGAAAATAAAACGCGGGCGCTACCGGACACACAGCGACCCAAAGGAAACACTGCCCCAAAACCCGCGGCCGCGGGGTTCACGGGCGGGCATCCAACGCCCTCACTCAGTCCACACTCTCCCCTCCACCCCACTCCCGCTGAGCTACCGTCTCACTCTCACCCGCGGCCGCCTACCCCGGGGCCATGGCGGAAGTAGCGGCGCACGCGCTGGCGCTGGCGGCAATGCGGGGGCGCGGCGAGGTGGACACGTCGTCGCAGTTCGAGTCCGTGCGCCAGGCCGTCGACCGCTTCGGCGGCGGCGCCGTCTCCCCGTGGCGACAGCCGCCGTCGCCGCCGCCGCCGCCGCTCCAGCTCCGGCCGGAGGTCAGTCTCACCCACCCTCCCACCTCCCCACCCGCATCTATTATCCCGCCTTTTTCTTCCACGCAGGTGGTGGCGAGTGGCGACGCTGTGCTGGTGGCCGTCACATCTGCTTTCTTTCCTCAAAGCGCTTTCGCATTTCTGCGTTTTATAACCATCGCTTTCCTCGCGTTCTCCCCGGGCCGCTTGCTTCGAAATCTCGCCGCCGCAAATCGCAATCGCAAACATACTCGTCTCCTCTTCGGTGGAGTGGTTCGAGCGAGCAGCGGTTGTTGCGGGAGACCGTGACATGACGCCGTGGGGGCTCTGGGGATCCATTTCATAATGCCGTTTAGCACCAGCAGGTAGCCTGGCCGGCCCGACGCTGCAAACTTTGCATCTAGTAGTAATGCTCGACTATTGCTATTGGATCTTTAGGCTAATTGGTTACGGGCATACGGCGAAATAGGTTGTCACTTTCCCTGTTGCCAAGTAAAATTACATTAATCCTGGAAGAAATTGAGGATTGAGGGAGGGGCAGGCCTGGCGCAGTAGTGAAGTCCTCCCCACTTGTGCCAAGAGGTCCTGGGTTCGAACCAGCCTCTTTGCATTGCACTTTGCAGGGGTAAGACTAGGTTCCTATAATCCCTCCCCAGACCCCACCTTGTGTGGGAGCTTCTATGCACTGGGTCTGTCCTTTTTTCCTGGAAGAAATTGAGGGATAGCTGAGCATTGAGTAGCATTGCGGGGTTGGTATGCTGCGGAGGAACTGCAAGAACATGCCAATGATGCTAGCCTAGTGGTGTAATTGCTTGGGCATCACGAGCAGGATGCGTTGCACACAGCAAGTATACATTAACATAGCAAGTGTAGTACAGTACTCTGCTAGTGTGTGTCCTTGGCAGTCCTTCCATCTACATTTGTACGTGTCGGGCACTGATATTTCCCCGAAGATACTATGTATGGTGGATGGTGTAGCGAGGACGATTTGGTGTGAAACTAAGGCAACCTGGCTGTTTTTGGCTCTAACACTGTTCTCTCTGCTAGTAAATTTCTTGCTACATTAGCTAGACTCACAATCCTGCCTTTTTGCTGGTCAGTTGCTTATTAACTTACATATCAATTTGAAAAGAAGGCTCTTGAAGTGCATAAGCACACATATATTTTTATTTGATAATCGGGTCATATTTGTTGGAAGATCTTGATCATGTTCCTTATTACATTGTCGATTTCGACTTGGTAGTTCAAGTCATGCTCCTGCTATATACTACATCTTTAAGTTGATTTTGTGATTTCATTTCTTTCAGGAGGTAGAGCTTATGAAAGTTGAGGAACAAACTGTGAAGGTCGAGATGGGGCTCTTTGTTAAGGAAAGCGAAACATTCAAGGTGCTGAAAGAGTTGGAGTCAACAAAGCAGGTTATTGATGACTTGAAGTTACAGATAGAGAAGGCAACATCAGAGTGTGGAAATGCAGCAACAGATCATGCTGATACCATGAAGATACATCCACCTCCTGATATAGAACAGAAAATGGATGACCATACGGGGCCACTGATCCAGAGCATAAATACCATACAGTCTCCACTAGCCACACTGATGAAGCTGAATCAGGCAAAAGCATTCCTGAACATGGACACTGTCAAGATGTTTAAGTGCCAGATAGAGGAGGAGAAAGCATCCCTTGAGAGAACCCGTGAGAGGGTGCAGTTGAATATGGAGAAAGCTTCAGCACTGGAAGCAGAGTTGAGCAAAACTGCCGCGCAGCTACAAGCAGCAAAAGACCCGAAACCTGTTGTGGAACCTTATGACATATGGCTGCAGATGAAGCAATTGAATGCTGAAAAAGACAAGCACAGGAAGATGGTCGAGGACTCGAAGCTCGAGATTGGTGAATTAACTTCCACAATTGAGCACACGAGGTCTAAGGCGAAGACTCTTCAGTTCAGGATCGTCATGGCCGAAAAGTTGAAGGAAGCCTCAAGGAGGGGGGAAGCTTTTGCCCTCACGGAGATGGGAAAACGAAGCAACGCGGAGGGCCCGGAGAGTGCTACATTCGACGTCACACTTTCTGTCGAAGAACACTCCAAGCTCCTGCGCGAAGCAGAAGAATCAGAGGTTGCCTCTAGGAACAGAATAGACGCGGCAATGCAGGAGCTCGATCAGGCAAACCAGGGCAAGGTGGAACTTTTGGAAAGAGTGGACGAGGCAATGGCCGCCGTCGAGTCCAGCAGGAAGGTTCTGGAGGAGGCCCTGAAGAGGGAGGAGGCCGCAAACAAAGCTAAGCTCGCAGCTGAAAATGCACTTCGGAGGCTGCGGTCCGACCAAATAATCCTGAACTGGCGACCGACCGGTAACATTAACAGCAATAATGCTGTAAAGTTCAAGGCCTCAGCAACACCAACGACACCCCGGAAGTCCGGCACGGGGATCTACGACGTGAACGGCCTGAGCCTGGTGGCCACCACGCCGAAGAGCACCAAGGCGATGTCCATCGGACAGATCCTGAGCATGAAGCTCGACTGCGAGTTCGAGACCGCCACCACCGGGAAGACGGCGAGCTCAACGAAGAAGAAGAAGGTGTCTCTGGGGCAGATGCTGAGCCAGAAGTACGAGATGTACTCGCCGATGAGGATCGACCACGACGGCGCGTCCCGGAAGCAGTTCCACCCCAGGAGGCGCAGGCTGGGGTTCGTGGTGTACGCGCTGCTCCTGGCCAGGCAGAAGCACAGGAAGAAGAGGCAGCAGCAAGCCTCCTCCGCCAAGGTCGCGTAGTGTAGTTTTTAGTTATCTTTCCAGACCGTAGTACTGTTTACCTAGCTGTGGTTTTACTTTACAACCGGAATAAATGGTAGTAGTACCTGTGTAATTAGTTGGTATATGCAGTATAATCAAGGTGGATGTTTAGCAGCTGCTCATGGTTCAGCCCAACTTTTTGGTGTGATATCACCTGTATGTAAATTTTCTCTCCCGGGATTCACCGAGGAAGTGAGGAGCAGTACTTAGAGCATTACTAATAGAGCCCTCAAACCCCTAAAAATAACTGTTTTTTTTACAATTTTCGTCGGAAAAAAACCGTAGACTAGAACCCCTTAACCCTCAAACCCTTAAATTTTTTTAAAGGTCCAACTCTCAAACCCTCTCCCAATCCTCAAAAGTAAGGGTTGGGGGGCAAAACCTACCCCAACCCTCATTTGGCGGTTATCCTCGCGCGGGAGGGAAAAATCCTCCCAACTCTCGCGCCCACGCCCGCGACCGCCGCTGCTAGTCGGCCACCCGGTCGACCTCCCGCGCGCAACGACAACGTCGTTCATGGGGAATATTTCATTATAAGGGTTGGGTTTGAGGGTTCTAATCTATATCCCTGTTTTTCAACCTGTAAAAGTGCATAAAAAAATTATTTTTGGACCCTTAAAACGCTAGTAAGGGTTTGAGGGTTTGAGGGTTCTACTAGTAATGCTCTTACCCAGGTTTATTTATGGTTTGGATCGTAAGCGTAGATGCGCCGCCGTGTTGCTTCTTCCTCTTCCCTGTGTCGGTGGAGAACCCTGGACCCCTCGCCGGTAATGGCCGCGGCGGCCTCGTTCCAAGTCGCCGCCCTGGCCTCGCCTCGCCGATAGTGCATCGCTGAATCCACAACTCGCTATGAATCCCGGCGCCGGCGTTGACAAATCTGGCCGGTTGGCGCTTGACAGGGTTGAGGGGATCTCCACTTTTCGGGGCCGTGGCATTCTGGGCCGAATGTGGCAAATGGAGATGTTGGGCCGGATCGGCAGCAGCGGCCCGGGTCCAAGTGGCCCATCTCCACGTGAGATGGATCGGCCTAGCAAGCAGTTACGTTTCCGGCCCATGCGTTAACCCATGGGGCCCGCACGTGGTCCGCTCGGGGCTCCAGAGCGCGCGAAAGCAAAACCTTCCCGCCAACTTCTCCCGCCCCCTCCCGCCTAAAACGCGCCCCCTTTCGTCCCCAAATCCAAACCCACCCCCAGACCCCGCCGCCGCATTCCCCACTCGCATCCCCCCCCTCTCCCTCCCGCTCTCCCCTCCCATCTCCGAAGCAGCGGCGGCGGCGGCGGCGGCAGCCATGGACGTCAACGAGGAGGCCATGGCGGCCAACAAGCGCGCCTTCCTCGATTTCCTCGACCAAGACGTAAGCGCGCATCCCCCATCCGCCCCCCTTCTCCCCCGGCCGCTCGCCCGGCTCCTGTATGACGTTTTGCCTCTATCTCGCCTCCGCAGGTCGGGAAGGGGGTGTACATGCAGGCCGTGCGCGACATGGTGCAGAGCAAGCGCCACCGGCTCACCATCGGCATGGACGACCTCCGCAACCACAACCTCGACCTCGCCCGCAGGTCAGTCCCCCGCGCCCCCCTTTCTCCCCCGCTCGTGCGCGGCTGATTTGCCTGGTCGATTCGGTGGTGACCCCTTTTGCTGCATCTGTAGGGTGATACGGAGCCCCGGGGAGTTCATGCAGCCGGCGTCGGACGCCGTGACGGAGGTGGCCAGGAACCTGGATCCCAAGTTCCTCAAGGAAGGGGAGCGCGTGCTCGTGGGGTTCACTGGCCCGTTCGGCTTCCACAGGGTCACGCCCAGGGACCTCATGTCCTCCTTCATCGGCACCATGGTCTGCGTCGAGGGCATCGTCACCAAATGTAATTGAATCCCTTTCTCCCCACCGTAATCTGGTTTTATGCCGTTCAGTTCATGTGGTTCATGATCTTTATCCAGTACTCCCTCCGTTTGGAATTACTTGTCTCGGAAATGGATGTATCTAAAACTAAAATATATCTAGATACATCCATTTCTATGACAAGTAATTCCGAACGGAGGGAGTACTGTATTAGTATTACACTGGTCAGGAATTTTCTGAAAAGTTCCCATCATGTTCTAGCGTTTCTCTTGCTCCTGGAGAATAGATCTAGGGTTGAAGTCGTGGTAAATGGCAAATAAATAAATAGAGAGATAAACTGTCGCCAGTATTAGGTTTAAGGCCGTGCAGATACCACCAAAATGGGGATGTTAAGCTTTCTCAGACACTTGATTAGTACATTACACATCTAGTTTTGCACTTGTGGTGTGAGTGCAGCCAATTTAACTGACCATATGGCAATCCTAGCGTAGCTAACTAGGCATGTGAAATCCTTGTTATGTGCCAGCATCTACATAATTCATGAGTATTTTATATTATGAAGATAACATAATATTTTTGTGTAATGTCTTTACTCCCCTGGTGCTAATGTTCTTTTATTTTCTAAAAAATAGGCTCTCTGGTAAGGCCGAAGGTTGTTAAGAGTGTTCACTACTGCCCTGCCACTGCGGCTTTTATGTCACGTGAATACAGGGACATCACATCTTTTGTAGGCTTACCTACTGGTTCAGTTTACCCAACAAGGGTATGTTCTCATGTTCTACTTTCATTCATTCCGATTCAAGGAAGCCTCTTTCATGTTGTGTTTGCAATGCTAAATCTGAATTTTTTTAGGATGAAAATGGCAATTTGTTGGTCACCGAGTATGGGATGTGTCAATACAAGGATCACCAGACATTGTCCATGCAAGAGGTGCCTGAAAATGCTGCCCCTGGACAGCTCCCAAGAACTGTGGATGTTATTGTAGAAGATGATCTTGTAGATTGTTGTAAGCCAGGTGACCGTGTCTCAATTGTCGGTCTATACAAGGCTCTTCCAGGGAAAAGCAAGGGCAGTGTTAGTGGTGTCTTCAGGTTAGTTTATCTACTGCCTTCACATAAGGCAAATTTAAAATATCTAGTTGGTGTGATCTGATGTGGTTTTGTATTTCTATACCTACAGGACTGTCCTTATTGCAAATAATGTTTCACTTCTGAACAAAGAGGCTAATGCACCTGTCTATACTCGGGAAGATCTGAAGCGGATGAAAGAAATATCAAGGAGAAATGACACATTTGACTTGCTGGGGAATTCACTTGCTCCGTCAATTTATGGCCATATCTGGATAAAGAAGGCAGTTGTACTCTTAATGCTTGGTGGTGTTGAGAAGAATTTGAAAAATGGAACTCACTTGAGAGGGTTGGTGTTTATACATCAGATAATTGCTGCTGCTATATGTTTTCCTTGGTTGTAATGCTCATCATGTATCTTTCATATGCAGAGATATAAACATGATGATGGTGGGAGATCCTTCTGTTGCCAAGTCCCAGCTTCTGAGAGCTGTTATGAACATAGCCCCTTTGGCTATCTCAACAACTGGAAGGGGTTCATCTGGTGTTGGTTTGACTGCTGCTGTCACTTCTGACCAAGAGACTGGTAAGTTGCTGAAAGTTGTCCATACACTTATGTTTGGTTTTTGTACAAGTTCTAACTAAATGCCTGTGTCCAGGGGAAAGAAGGCTTGAGGCTGGTGCCATGGTTCTTGCTGATCGTGGCGTTGTCTGCATTGATGAGTTTGATAAGATGAATGATCAAGACCGAGTTGCTATACATGAAGTTATGGAACAGCAAACTGTGACCATTGCCAAGGCAGGAATACATGCATCGCTAAATGCGAGATGTAGTGTAATTGCTGCAGCAAATCCAATATATGGATCTGTAAGTTCTTGCAAGTTCTTTTCTGTGCTGTTAATGTCATTCTACTGGTAAAATTTATGTTTCTGATGATAATTTTTGGTTGCATGACAGTATGATCGGTCAATAACACCAACGAAGAACATTGGACTTCCAGATTCACTGCTCTCCCGTTTTGATTTGCTTTTTATTGTTCTTGATCAAATGGATGCTGAGATTGATCGCCAGATTTCAGAACATGTTGCACGGATGCATAGATACTGCGCCGATGATGGAGGTAATTTTGTGGTTTACATGACAGTGAGATTTATTTCAGGGCATTCCAGTTCTTTCCAAGTGCTACGTTAAATAAAATAAACCTGTTAACTGCAGGAGCAAGGTCTTTTGATAAAGCAGGATATGCTGAAGAAGAAGATGGTGATGCCAATGCAGCCATATTTGTTAAATATGATAGAATGCTCCACGGGCAGGATAGAAGGCGGGGCAAGAAGGCCAAACAGGACAGGCTGACTATCAAATTCCTGAAGAAATATATACATTATGCGAAGAACCTTATTCAGCCTAGGCTCACTGATGAGGTAACTTTGCAAATGAGATGAGATATTCTTCTAGTCTAAGCTCCATTTGTTGTTACTAGTGTGTATAACTAGCAGCAGTACCCACTGCCTCCATCATTGAGTGCAATCTCTGATTACAATTATGCTTTGTACAATACTAATTTTCTGTTTGTGGCTTTGTCGGTAGCCTTTTCCATTGCATGAGAACAATTTTTTCATGTGTTAACATAATACTCCCGTCATTCCATAATATTAGGAATGTAAGTTTATGGTATTTATGAAAGTGAGGGTTTAGCATGTAAGAATGGGTGTCAGGTTTTTCACTTATTTCTTAAGCATTTTATACGTTAAATTTTAGTCAATGTCCTGCATTGGAAACTGCCAAAAGTCAAATGTGCCTTATATTTTGAAATCCAGGGAGTCGCCTGCCATATAATATAAGGAAAACAATAATGTGTGTAATAAATGATTCATTAGCTATAGAATCTAAACGTTTTGTGCTCTTCCAGGCATCTGACCACATTGCAACTACATATGCTGAGCTCAGAGATGGCAGTGCAAATGCAAAGGTGAGCATTTGTCTCTTCTTGTTTATGGTATGTGTTTATAGTTGTCAGTGCCTCATACTTATGTCTTTATAGGCTGGTGGAGGTACCCTTCCAATTACTGCAAGGACACTGGAAACAATAATTCGTCTATCTACTGCCCATGCGAAGATGAAACTGAGACATGAGGTATTTTGCTCCATACAGATCCAATTACCAAAGCAAGTTACCTGCAACAACTATCTAGACAAGCAAGTGCTTGTGATGCTTGTTTATAAAATTATGTTACCGTTCTATTTTTGGAAATAGCTTCATTCATTATTTTGAAGGATAGCAGGCACAGGGCATTTTTCCTTGAGAAAGTAATGACATAACATGTATCTTGGCGCAGGTTCTTAAAACTGATGTTGAGGCTGCACTGCAAGTTCTGAATTTTGCAATATTCCATAAGGAATTGACTGACATGGAAGACCGTGAGCAGAGGGAGACTGAGAAACAACAAGCTGAGCAAGATGCAGGTGCAGGTGGTGATAATGTAGATGGGCCTGGAGGTGCAAGCGGTGGCAATGCAGACGTGCATGGAAGGTGAGTTTACAGCTTTATGCAGTGTCAAGTGTTCTACTCCCTCTCCCAAAATAAGTGTCTCAACTTTAGTACAAAAGTTGTACTAAAGTTGAGACACTCAAAATAAGTGTCTCAACTTTAGTACAAAAGTTGTACTAAGGTTGAGACACTTATTTTGGGATGGAGGGATTATTAATTAAGAACTGAGTCATCCTTTTTAATATTGAAATGACCCCTCTTGGTTGGACTTTCCCAGAAAATAGCCTGTCTTTATTTAATTGTTGATAATTTAACTCCATCCACCCCCTTATGTTAAATGGAGATAACTAATGCCGCATATTAGGATTTTTTTGTTGACATGCAATCCAATCAGAACGTAGAAGATAGAACATGAACTCCACTTTACAGAGCTTTAGTTTTTACTGAAGTACTCTCTACTTTTTGATAAAGAGAGCTTTACTGAATACTCAGAAGCAGCAAGCAATCATGGCTAACCATTGTCTTGACACAAATTGATATGCCAAAACACTTGATACAGAACCCTAAACCCTTGAGACACTTATTTGTGTCATACTCAGAAGCAGCAAGCAATCGTTGGTAACCATTGTCTTGACACAAATTGATATGCCAAAACCCTAAACCCTAAAATACGTCTAGATACATCCATTTCTGCGACAAGTAATTCTGAACGGAGGGAGTATATCCTCATGTGTTCTTTCTGTGCTCTTCCTCTTTCCAGCTCTGGCAACGACCCAATGGATGTGGATGGAGGCTCAGGCAATGCATCAAATGATCAGGATGTTTCTTCACAGAGGTCGGTGCTTTGCCTGAAATTTGCAAAATTTGAACCTTCTTGCTTGATTCTTCTTTGCGGCTGAATTGTTTTGTTTCCCTTATGATTTTGTAATGTGCAGAATGGAAGCATTTGAGGCGATTCTTGGACAGCATGTGCTGGCAAACCATGTTGATCAAATGTCCATTGATGAAGTTGAGCAAACAGTCAACAGAGATGCAGCTGTTGCTTACACCAGAGGCCAAGTAGAGTTCATCCTGGAGGTATGGTTTAATTCCAGGGTTTTCTTCAGTGAGATACCGATACACTTTGCTTCTTTAGATCCGGTATATTAAAATTCATTTCTCTGCGTTTTTCAGAGGATGCAAGATGCGAACAGGATAATGATAAGGGACGGCATTGTTCGCATCATCTAGTCAGAACATGGATTGACGTTGGACAAGCTGATTGTGGCATGCGCTGTCCTGATCTGTTCTCCGCTTTGTCTGAAATCCTGGAGAGGCTTTGCTGAAACTCTGCATGTGTGGCTGAGCTGTCTGTTGATTACTTTGTATCTTGATTTTTATCAGTGAGGTTTAAATTGATGGTACTATTTATTCATGTAATGTACTGTCTGACCTAGTGCTATTTAGTCCCTGATTATGTCTGGTTTGCATGGTTAAATGCATCTAAACTAGTTGCACCGGGCATATATGACAGCCATTGTCACAAGAAATGGCTTGATCTGTTGGTGCCCAAATTTACCCTACCAATAGTGCTATAATACTTTGGCTTTCGCTTTGCTTGTTTGCCAAAATCTTGGTTGCCTATGTAATCTTGCTGGCGCCTCACAATCCCTGCACAGATCTTGCCATTTTATTACTGAAAAAGACTTTTGCCTTGAAAGTGACACTAAAGGAACGTAAATGGGGTGAACATTGCCACCGTGAAGAAGTGAAGCTGCATATGATGCCTTTAAGAAGGGGATGACACCGGAGCGCTGCCATTGCTTGATCTGAGGATTAGAGTTTCCTTGGAGCAACATGACGGGCAATGAAAGCTGTGATGATGCTTTCAAAAAGGGAACAAGCTTCGCAGCCGCTGGTCCGTCTGAAGATAAAGTAGGTTTTCACCTTGGCCATCACTCACCGCCATCGAACGCCACATCCCGACTACCATGTCGCCCACACGGCCGTTGCAATCAAACCGCGGGCACATCCCGGCTACCAAACCGCGGGCTCTGCCCATGAGCACCGCGGAACCACCACTAGGACCCGCCTTTTCGCACCCGGGCGGCCCCCAGTGCTGAGACCCAATAGGTTGGCCAAAACATGCCTCCATTGACCCGTCCTGCGGCACCCGGTGCGAGAGGAGCGATGGACCATAGCCGGGAGATGGCCGACCCTTCGACGAAAGTGTAGCGCCCAGGCGACGAGGAAAGGAGTTGAAGACCGACACAGACCGCCTACAGACGAGCCAACGCCGGAAAAGCCAACCGCCGCCGCAACCGATCTGCCACCACCACAGCACCAACGCCTCCACGCCCTGGCCAGATCCGCCCGGAGCCCCGCCACTTCGCACCAGAGCAGCGAGAACGCCAGCCGCATCACCACCACCACATCACGGCCGCCGACCACCCCTGCCATCGGCTACCATCACCATCCACCGGATCAATCCGTTGCCCCCGCCAACCACCACCATCCAGAACAGAGCAGGAGGCCAGATCCGCCGCTAGTCGACCCCTGGATACCGAAGCCCCCGAGACGTGCTGGAGGGAGGGGAGGAGGCGGCGCTGGCGGCCACAGGACGCCGGTAGGAGGGAGAGGGCCGAAGCAGGGCCGACCCGACGCCCGACGCCACCAAGCAGGGAGAGGCGCCCCGCGATGCCACCAGCTGCGCACGGGAGGGAGCCGCCCCACCGCCGCCAACGCCATGCGGCCTTAGGCCGGCGACGCCCCTGGCGGCGGCGAGGGAGGGGGGCAGGGAGGCGACACTAGGGTTTCCTCCTGGGGGCGCCTCGGGGAGGGAGGGAGAAGCGTTTTCTTCCTCGTCATTTTTGTTTCTGGTTCTTCCCTTTCAACAAGCCTTCTTGCCATTTTATTTCCTCTAGCCAATTTTGTTTGGCTGGTTAATGGTTGATGAAAATTGGTAGGGCATGAGTCAAAGGCCAACATCTTACTGTTTCCTCCTGGTTGCCACAGAGCATGCTCACAAACGCTGATAGTTTCTTAAGTATGAGTTCACAAATCGCAACAGTCATATATTATCAGAAGGAGATGTATTTCTCAAATAATAAAACAACACAATAGGAGAATCCTACAGAACTTAAATGCAACCATCATTATACCCCAAAATTACAAATCACTGTTTTCTGCAGCGATAACAATCTGAAGAGGCACCATTTCTGTATATTCAAAAACAATTTTACAGAAATGGGGAAAAGCCGAGCCTTCGTTTCCAACAATGGTAGACATCTAAGTGAGAACTGCAAGCACATTTACTAATCTAAGAGGCAAATATGGTTCTGGGTCTCACCATGAAATATGTGTGTTTGATAGCGATTTCAGTTAGATTATTGTGGCAGTGGGGCATTTGCAGCTAAATGTTCTAACCGCTGTGGTGGGAGCGGCGGCGGCCACTGTCGATCCTGAGGTTGCTGTGCCTGCTGCGGTGGTGGCCACTGTGGATCCTGAGGTCGCTGTGCCTGCTGCGGAACATCGCCGTGCCATGACCAAACAATGTCCTTGAGTGATGGCCTAATGTCTTCTTTCAACAGTTTCTGGTACTCCATGGTGTCACCATTGGTCTTCTTCAACTCGACTAAGAGAAAAGACGACGCGAGCTCATAGATTTCTGCATCAAACTCAAGAGTACCCTTCTTTCCTTCCCTCGGCGCGGCCAATTTCATCGCTCCATTGTCTTTCTTTATAACTTTAAGCTTGATGCGTTGGGCAAGTTCCTCCAGCTTCACAAATACAGCTGCTGGCGGCTCTTTGGAAGCAAACCGGGCCTCCCTTTGGCTATATCTTTCATCGAACAAACCAGATAGATCGAACCCAGGAGTGAGGGAAATGATATTAAATGCATTCATGCTCGCCGGTCCGTCGGAACTGTTGCGACATGCAAGGCCAGACGCAGCAGCTTCGCTCGCATAGGTCTTGTCTTTTCTCAGTGGTGTTCTCTCAACCGGCTTCCTATACCATGGGCTTCTCTTTATCCTTGCGATGGACATTCTAGTATTAGGATCTGGATCAAGGATCCCATTAAGGAGCTCTTTCAGCTCAGTGGAAAAATAGCGAGGGCATCTGTACTCAGCCTTGGCAATCTTTCTATACAACTCCATAAGGTTTCTTTCATGGAAAGGAAGATAACCGGCAACAAGAACAAACAGAATCACTCCACAAGACCATACATCTGCCCTTGCACCGTTGTAGCCTTTCCTGCTGAGCACTTCCGGAGCAACATAAGCCGGAGTTCCACATGCGGTGTGGAGCAGACCATCTCGCCACTTTGACTTGGTTAGCGCACTTAAACCAAAATCAGAGACCCTAAGGGTCCCATACTCATCCACTAGCAGGTTTTCAGGCTTCAAGTCACGATGATAAACACCTCTACTGTGGCAAAAATCTATAGCAGAGATCAACTGGTGAAAATATTTCCTTGCCCCATCCTCACTAAGCTTCCCCTTGGCTAATTTGTTGAAAAGCTCACCGCCTTTAGCATACTCCAGAATGAAATAAATCTTGCTCCTGGTAGCCATTACCTCAAAAAGCTGCAGAACATTCGGATGCCTCACGATCCTCATTATCGAGATCTCCCTCTTTATCTGATCCACGAGACCAACCTTCAAGATCTTGTCCTTATCGATCATTTTTATGGCAACAGGCTGACCATTTGCTAGATTGCGAGCATAGTATACCTTTGCAAAGGTGCCTTGTCCCAATTGCCTCCCGATTTCATAACGCTGGGTCAAAACAGTCCTCTCTTCCATTATATAAGCACAAAGCCTGAATTTTTATGATGGTCTATCCACAGATTGGTTCAGACTCGGAGATGAATGTTAGAGAAGACAGAGTCCCTCTCTCCATCACGCTTCGGAAATCGGAACACGGAGGAGTGGAATGAAACCAGTCTGCAATCCACCACTCATCAGAACCGAGCAAATGAACCTGGGACGACGCAGTGGTGACTTTGTCGCTAGACAATTGCCTCTTCCAGCACGAGCACAAGTGAATCACCTTCAGCCGTCACCAGCCTGACAAAATCTACCTGCAAAACAGAATAAACTAGATCAGAACACATGTGCAAGTGTATAACACACACATGACAAATCTTCGGGGAATGAGGGTACTCCCTCCCATCCAGATTAATTTGTACTAAATCAGCGACAATTAATATGGACAGGAGGGAGTAGTATTTTTACACCCGCCATTATAATTTGTGAATCGAACATCCAACCCACTTTTCCATAAGAAGAACGCAGAGATATATTATCTCGGGATCCCACATGCTTACCAGGGCAAACTCTGAGATCTGAAATGGTAAAATTGGGACATTAAACAGCATGGCCAAAGCTCGCACGAAACTGGGTGTCCTCTGCAAGATTTACGACAAGTGTAACTACAACATTGTGCAATCGGGTCGCGGAACAGGAGCGTTAAGCTCCCAGAATTGAGGCGACAAAATAGAGAAAGAAAAATGCTCGCAGATTCCAATCAGATCGAGCGAAACCAAGAACCGGATCACAGTTCAGGGGCCAGGCTATTAACCTCACCTGATCTGAAGACGAACGGAATTCCCAAGTCCCACAAACGGATGGATTCGATTGGATTATACCGCGAGGCAGACGGAGGGTGGCACCTTCGGGACATTCGTGATTCCTATTGCGGCATTGCACGGCGGCTCGCTGGCGGCGAGGAGGCTGGCTCGGCTTCTCCGGCTCCCTTCCTTCCTCCTACGTGTGGTGGAGCGGTCGACACGCTGCGTTAGGCTGGTGGTGGGTGGCGATGTGGGGACCCAAGTTATTTTTTCCTGTTTTTGCCCTCGGTTCTTGCGAGTTTCTGTGGGACGGACGGTTAGCGGGCTCACCTGCACTGCCCAAACTTGCGATAACATTATCTTTCTTTTTAGGGAGACTCAAAAAAAAATAATCTATTTTTTAGGGAATAACATTACTTTTTTTTTTGCGAGAATAACATCACCTATATATACTACTCCTACCTTTGTGCACTGATATCTGGATTACATTTTTATGTGAAAATAACAAAGATGACAGATTCCACTGCAAATCTGACATCAGATTTTTAACCATGACAAATCAAATATTTTTTATGGCAAATTATGTTCTTCGACGATGGAAAATTTAGTTGGCGAGCATGACAAGCCTGTCTCAGTTCATTTTTTTGTCTGAAAATTGCCGTGCTTCTAGACTAAATTTGTCATAATCACACCAATATACATTGCCATAAAAAAGTTAGATTTGGCATGCCTAAAAATTTGACGTCAACATTTTTAGTGTTTCTAGAGAACATATATTAAAGTTGACCAACCCTTACAACTCCACCCGGACAAAATTAATAAATTACACACCGGACATTGGGAAAACTCCTCTCGGACTCGCTATTGGCGCATCGTGAGGGAAGCTCGATGCCACCTCTGAACCTTTGAAACACCATCGGAGCCAAGAAAACTTTGTTGATGCAGCGGCCGAAAAGTCTAGTTAGAGTTAGAAGATGCCGACGACAATGGTTTAGAAAATAGATTGCCACCCTGAAGAAAGCGACAACGAAGAGGGTGGGATGAGCAGCGTAGATAGCGACCAGATAAACCTAGGGAGACATAACCTCACAAGCCTTCCGGTGGACGCCGAAGCCGGTCGAAAGTCGTCAGTCACGGAAGGAGCTAGAGTACCTGACACGAAGCTGCGGCGTCTACTCCGTCAAAAGACACCTTCAACGCTCACCTGCATAACAATAGAAACAACCAGATCCATCACTCCAGAAGAGATTTCCCGTCCTCCTCTACAGTGCTGATGAGCTAGCCAAGAGCCAATGAAACCTCATTTATTAAAACGAAGGAGCAGTATTCAAGCAAGCATATTAGATTTCATACATATCATGCATTGCCACCTTTTTTTAGAAAAGTGGGAAAGAACCTCGGCCTCTTAATCGAGTAGTATCAAGTTGCCGCCTAGGATCACTCGTAAAGAGGTTGCATAAAATCAACAAAAACATCGACAATATTTCATTTTAGAATTGCTTTATAACTCAAAACTAATGGCTTGTTTGTCGCAAAAAACCTAACGGGCCCTTTAATTTGAAGGATTTTTGGAGGAATATAATTCATAGGATTCCCCCCCCCCCTAAATTGTCTGTTTGATTCATATGATTGAATCATGTGGGAATTTTTTCTAATTAAGGATTCTTTTGCACTACATTTCATAGAAATTTAGCATCCACTCCAACCTTTTGAAAATAATTTTTCATTTTTTCTATGATACAGTTAAATAAAAGAGAATCTTGCATGATTCAAATGTGCATTACATTACAATCCTATGTTTTTCCATCCGCCAAAAAATCCTATGTTTTTCCTATTCGTACGTTTCCGGGAATCAAAGAAACCATTTAGTAGAGCTCATTCGGCCAACTAATCTAGAATTATTCTCATGATATGTAAATGGAAGTGTTATCTGCTTATAGTGGGAAACTAAGTTGGCACTTGATACGTCTCCAACATATCAATAATTTATAAATTATTCATGCTATATTTAAATAAGTTCTACATGGTTTTGATGCATTTTTATATTATTTTTATGGACTAACATATTTATCTTGTGCCTAGTACCAGTTGTTGTTTTCTGTTTGTTTTTGTTTTTTACAGAAAAACCATACCAAACAAAGTCCAAACACGACGAAACTTTTTGATGATTTTTTGGAACATAAGAGACCCCCGAAGCTTCGGGGAAGGACTAGAAGACCCACGAGGTGGCCACAAGTTCACATGGCACGCCCTAGTGGGCGGGAGTGTCACCTGAGCTTATGGGTCCCTCCTAACTCCTTTTGGCATGATCCCAACGCTGAATAATCCCATAAGTAGAGAAACCTCTGAAAAGTAACCTATAACTTTTACTCCTTTGCCACAAGACTCTGTTCCGAAGAGATCTCATCTGGAGGCCTATTCCGACACCCTGCCAAAGGGGGCAGCCATCACGGAGGCCAGCGGCGGACCCTGGATTTCCTCATATGCACCAGGCGAGAAACTAAGGATTAAAACTAGCTGGAAAAAACTCCAGTTTCAAGGCATATGAAAGTCAATCTATGTTGCATATCTAATAAGAAACCAAATAGAATATTCAATGGTGGCATTTGTTACATGATGGGACAACTAATAAAGCAAGACAAATCAAAAGACAATATATAGCATATATAGATGTTACAAAAGATTGATACCAAATCAAGGGATTGGTTGATCAGAGCCTCCCATGACAACATCTTCAATAGCAGAAGAAGTTGAACCTTCAATCATAAATTTTGAAATGCAAATTAGTGCACAACATAGCATGTAAAACTAGTTAATAATAGATGAAAAGTGTGAAAACTTACGTGTAGGACGAGGCAAAAGGCCTTTGCGTGTTCGATAACCTTGAAATCGCTTGATGATCTTTGATTCTTCAATACTAACAAATACATCTCGCTCAATGTAACATACCATTCTATGATTCATCCGATCATCACCCATTTTGTTCCTCAATCCAATCTTGATAATGCTCATTGCTGAAAGTGCCCTTTCCACCATTGCGGTTGCAACAGGTAAAATCAATGCTAACTCAACAAGATGGTAAACCAAGGGAAAAGTTGTGTGCATATCACTTTTGACCATATTCATGGCAAGATGACCAAGGTCATTTCAATTCATCAAATGTGGATCAGCTCTTGCTTTCTGGATGAATAAGTCTAGTTGATTTCTAAGGACAACTATAACTTCATATTGTTGGGAAACGTTGCACGAAAAACAAAAATATTTCTACGCACACGCAAGATCTATCAAGGAGATGCATAGCAACGAGAGGGGAGAGTGTGTCTACGTACCCTCGTAGACCATAAGCGGAAGCATTTAGTAACGCAGTTGATGTAGTCAAACTTCTTCGCGATCCAACCGATCGAGTACCGAACGTACGACACCTCCGCGTTCAGCACACGTTCAGCTCGATGACGTCCACGCCTTCTTGATCCAGCAAGATAGCGAGGTAGTGGATGAGTTCCAACATCACGACGGCGTGGTGACGGTGATGGTGATGCTATCTCCGCAGGGCTTCGCCTAAGCACTGCGAAAATATGACCGAGGGTGTAAATGGTGGAGGAGGGCACCACACATGGCTAAGAGATTGTCGTGGTTATGTGTGGCGCCCCCTCCCACATATATATAAGTGGGGGGAGGGAGGAGCATCCAAGGAGGCGCCCCAAGTAGGTCGAATCCTAGGGGTCCTCCCATAGCCGCGCCCCTCCCTTACCATATTTGCCGGAGAAGGGAAGGAAAGGGGGGAGAGGAAAGGAAGGGGGAGGCCGACTCCCCCCTTTCCTTCTCTCCCCAAGGGCTGCGGCTTAGGAGGGGCGCGCCAACCCCTTGCGGGCTAGTGTGTCCCCCCCTTTGGCCCATATGGCCCATTAACCTCTCGGGGGTGTCCGGAACCCCTTCCGATGAGCTGATTTCTATCCGGTACATCCTGAAACTCTTTTGGTGTCCAAATATCATCATCCTATATATCAATAGTTACCTCCGAACCATTTTGGAGCTCCTCGTCATGTTCGTGATCTCACCCGGGACTCCGAACATCATTCAGTCACCAAATCATATAATTCATATAACACTATATCGTTAATGAACGTTAAGCGTGCAGACCCTACATGTTCGAGAACTATGTAGACATGATCGAGACACCTCTCCTGTCAATAACCAGTAGCGGAACCAGTAGCGGAACCTGGATGCCCATATTGGCTCCTACATATTCTATGAAAATCTTTACCGGTCGAACCTTATGACAACATACATAATTATCTTTGTCCATCGGTATGTTACTTGCCTGAGATTCGATCATCGATATCTTCATACCTAGTTCAATCTCGTTACCGGCAAGTCTGTTTACTCGTTCCATAATACATCATATTGCAACTAGCTCCTTAGTCACTTTACTTGCAAGGCTTCTTATGATGTGTATTACCAAGAGGGCCCAGAGATACCTCTCTGATACTCGGAGTGACAAATCCTAATCTCGATCTATGCCAACTCAACAAACACCTTTGGAGATATCTGTAGAGCATCTTTATGATCACCCAGTTATGTTGTGACATTTGATAGCACACAAGGTATTCCTCCGGTATCCGGGAGTTGCATTATCTCATAGTCGAAGGAATATGTATTTGTCATCAAGAAAGCAATAGCAATAAATTGAATGATCAATATGCTAAACTAATGGATGGGTCTTGTGCATCACATCCTAATGATGTGATCCCTGTTATCAAATGAAAACACATGTCTATGGTTAGGAAACCTTAATCATCTTTGATCAACGAGCTAGTCTAGTAGAGGCTTACTAGGGACACAATATTTGTTTATGTATTAACACATGTATTTAAGTTTTCGATCAATACAATTATAGCATGAATAATTACCTTTATCACGAATAATGAAATATAAAATAAAAACTTTATTATTGCCTCTAGGGCATATTTCCTTCAGTCTCCCACTTGCACTAGAGTCAGTAATCTAGATTACATTGTAATGAATCTAACACCCATGGAGTCTTGGTGATGATCATATTTTGCTCGCGGAAGAGGCTTAGTCAACGGGTCTGCTACATTTAGATCCATATGTATTTTGCAAATCTCTATGTCTCCATCCTTGACCTTTTCACGAATGGAGTTGAAGCGTCTCTTGATGTGTTTGGTTCTTTTGTGAAACCTAGATTCCTTCACCAAGGCAATTGCTCCAGTATTGTCACCAAATATTTTCATTGGACCCGATGCACTAGGTATTACACCTAGATCGGATATGAACTCCTTCATCCAGACTCCTTCCTGCTTCCGAAGCAGCTGTGTACTCCGCTTCAGACGTAGATCCCGCCACGACGCTCTACTTGGAACTGCACCAACTAACAGCTCCACCATTCAATACAAATACGTATCCGGTTTGTGACTTAGAGTCATCCAGATTAGTGTGAAAGCTAGCATCGACTTAACCATTTATGACGAGCTCTTTGTCACCTCCATAAACGAGAAACATATCCTTGGTCCTTTTCAGGTACTTCAGGATGTTCTTGACCGCTGTCCAATGTTCCACTCCTGGATTACTTTGGTACCTCCCTGCCAGACTTATGGCAAGGCACACATCAGGTCTAGTACACAACATACCATACATGATAGAACCTATGGCTGAGGCATAGGGAACGGCTTTCATTTTCTCTCTATCTTCTATTGTGGTCGGGCTTTGAGTCTGGATCAACTTCACACCTTGTAACATAGGCAAGAACCCTTACTTTGACTGATCCATTTTGAACTTTTCAAAACTTTGTCAAAGGTATGTGCTTTGTGAAAGTCCTATTAAGCGTCTTGATCTATCTCTATAGATCTTGATGCCCAATATATATGCAGCTTCACCAAGGTCTTTCATTGAAAAACTCTTATTCAAGTATCCTTTTAAGCTATCCAGAAATTCTACACATTTCCAATCAACAATATGTCATCCACATATAATATTAGAAATGGTACAGAGCTCCCACTCACTTTCTTGTAAATACGGGCTTCTCCGAAAGTCTATATAAAACCATATGCTCTAATCACCTCATCAAAGCGTATATTCCTGTTGGGGAACGTTGCAGAAAATAAAATTTTTCCTACGGTTTCACCAAGATCAATCTATGAGTTCATCTAGCAACGAGAGAGAGGAGTGCATCTACATACCCTTGTAGATCGAGCGGAAGCGTTCAAGAGAACGGGGTTGAGGGAGTTGTACTCATCGTGATCCAAATCACCGGAGATCCTAGCGCCGAACGGACGGCACCTCCGTGTTCAACACACGTACGGTTAGCGTGACGTTTCCTCCTTCTTGATCCAGCAAGGGGGAAGGAGAGGTTGATGAAGATCCAGCAGCACGACGGCGTGGTGGTGGATGCAGCAGGGATCCCGGCACGGCTTCGCCAAGCGTCTGCGGGAGGGAGAGGTGTAGCAAGGGGGAAGGGAGGCGCCAAGTGCAAGGGTGCAGCTGCCCTCCCTCCCCCTCTATATATAGGGTCCCCAGGGGGGCGCCAGCCCTAGGAGATGGGATCTCCTAGGGGGGGCGACGGCCAAGGGGGGTGCCTTGCCCCCCAAGGCAAGTGGAGGCGCCCCCTCCCCTAGGGTTCCCCTCCCACTTCAGCCCATGGGGCCCTCCGGGATGGGTGGCCCCACCCGATGGACCCCCGGGACCCTTCCGGTGGTCCCGGTACAATACCGGTGACCCCCGAAACTTTCCCGATGGCTGAAACTCGACTTCCCATATATAATTCTTTACCTCCGGACCATTCCGGAACTCCTCGTGACGTCCGGGATCTCATCCGGGACTCTGAACAACTTTCGGTTTGCTGCATACTAATATCTCTACAACCCTAGTGTCACCGAACCTTAAGTGTGTAGACCCTACGGGTTCGGGAGACACGTAGACATGACTGAGACGGCTCTCCGGTCAATAACCAACAGCGGGATCTGGATACCCATGTTGGCTCCCACATGCTCCTCGATGATCTCATCGGATGAACCACGATGTCGAGGATTCAAGCAACCCTGTATACAATTCCCTTTGTCAATCGGTATGTTACTTGCCCGAGATTCGATCGTCGGTATCCCAATACCCCGTTCAATCTCGTTACTGGCAAGTCACTTTACTCGTACCGTAATGCATGATCCCGTGACCAGACACTTGGTCACTTTGAGCTCATTATGATGATGCATTACTGAGTGGGCCCAGAGATACCTCTCCATCATACGGAGTGACAAATCCCAGTCTCGATCCGTGTCAACCCAACAAACACTTTCGGAGATACCCGTAGTATACCTTTATAGTCACCCAGTTACGTTGTGACGTTTGGTACACCCAAAGCACTCCTACGGTGTCCGGGAGTTACACGATCTCATGGTCTAAGGAAAAGATACTTGACATTGAAAAAGCTCTAGCAAACAAACTACACGATCTTGTGCTATGCTTAGGATTGGGTCTTGTCCATCAAATCATTCTCCTAATGATGTGATCCCGTTATCAATGACATCCAATGTCCATAGTCAGGAAACCATGACTATCTGTTAATCAACGAGCTAGTCAACTAGAGGCTCACTAGGGACATATTATGGTCTATGTATTCACACATGTATTATGATTTCCGGATAACACAATTATAGCATGAATAAAAGACAATTATCATGAACAAGGAAATATAATAATAATCCTTTTATTATTGCCTCTAGGGCATATTTCCAACAGTGTCCCACTTGCACTAGAGTCAATAATCTAGTTACATTGTGATGAATCGAACACCCATAGAGTTCTGGTGTTGATCATGTTTTGCTCGCGGAAGAGGTTTAGTCAACGGATCTGCGACATTCAGATCCGTATGTACTTTGCAAATATCTATGTCTCCATCTTGAACATTTTCACGGATGGAGTTGAAACGACGCTTGATGTGCCTGGTCATCTTGTGAAACCTAGGCTCCTTGGCAAGGGCAATAGCTCCAGTGTTGTTACAGAAGAGAGTGATCGGCCCCGACGCATTGGGTATGACTCCTAGGTCGGTGATGAACTCCTTCATCCATATTGCTTCATGCGCTGCCTCTGAGGCTGCCATGTACTCCGCTTCACATGTAGATCCCGCCACGACGCTCTGCTTGCAACTGCACCAGCTTACTGCTCCACGATTCAACATATACACGTATCCAGTTTGTGACTTAGAGTCATCCAGATCTGTGTCGAAGCTAGCGTCGACGTAACCCTTTACGACGAGCTCTTCGTCACCTCCATAGACGAGAAACATGTCCTTTGTCATTTTCAGGTACTTCAGGATATTCTTGACCGCTGTTCAGTGTTCCTTGCCGGGATTACTTTGGTACCTTCCTACCAAACTTACGGCAAGGTTTACATCAGGTCTGGTACACAACATGGCATACATAATAGATCCTATGGATGAGGCATAGGGGATGACACTCATCTCTTCTTTATCTTCTGCCGTGGTCGGGCATTGAGCTGAGCTCAATCTCACGCCTTGCAATACAGGCAAGAACCCTTTCTTGGACCGATCCATATTGAACTTCTTCAATATCTTATCAAGGTATGTGCTTTGTGAAAGACCTATGAGGCGTCTCGATCTATCCCTATAGATCTTGATGCCTAATATGTGAGCAGCTTCTCCAAGGTCCTTCATTGAAAAACACTTATTCAAGTAGGCCTTAATGCTGTTCAAAACTTCTATATCATTTCCCATCAAAAGTATGTCATCTACATATAATATGAGAAATGCTACAGAGCTCCCACTCACTTTCTTGTAAATGCAGGCTTCTCCATAAGTCTGCATAAACCCAAACGCTTTGATCATCTCATCAAAGCGAATGTTCCAACTCCGAGATGCTTGCACCAGCCCATAAATGGATCGCTGGAGCTTGCACACCTTGTTAGCATTCTTAGGATCGACAAAACCTTCCGGCTGCATCATATACAGTTCTTCCTTAAGATAGCCGTTAAGGAATGCCGTTTTGACGTCCATCTGCCATATCTCATAATCATAGTATGCGGCAATTGCTAACATGACTCAGACGGACTTCAGCTTCGCTACGGGAGAGAAAGTCTCATCGTAGTCAATCCCTTGAACTTGCCGATAACCCTTAGCGACAAGTCGAGCTTTATAGATGGTAACATTACCATCCACATCCGTCTTCTTCTTAAAGATCCATTTATTTTCTATCGCTCACCAATCATCGGGCAAGTCTGTCAAAGTCCATACTTTGTTTTCATACATGGATTCTATCTTGGATTGCATGGCTTCAAGCCATTTGTTGGAATCTGGGCCCGCCATCGCTTCTTCATACTTTGAAGGTTCACCGTTGTCTAACAACATGATCTCCAGGACAGGGTTGCCATACCACTCTGGTGTGGAACGTGTCCTTGTGGACCTATGAAGTTCAGTAGAAACTTGATCCGAAGTACCTTGATCATCATCATTAATTTCCTCTCCAGTCGGTGTAGGCACCACATGAACATTTTCCTGAGCTGCACTACTTTCCGGTTCAAGAGGTAATACTTCATCGAGTTCTACTTTCCTCCCACTTACTCCTTTCGAGAGAAACTCTTTTTCCAGAAAGGATCCGTTCTTGGCAACAAAGATCTTGCCTTCGGATCTAAGGTAGAAGGTATACCCAATGGTTTCCTTAGGGTATCCTATGAAGACGCATTTTTCTGACTTGGGTTCGAGCTTTTCAGGTTGAAGTTTCTTGACATAAGCATCGCATCCCCAAACTTTTAGAAATGACATCTTAGGTTTCTTCCCAAACTATAATTCATACGGTGTCGTCTCAACGGATTTAGACGGAGCCCTATTTAAAGTGAATGTAGCTATCTCTAGAGCATATCCCCAAAATGATAGCGGTAAATTGGTAAGAGACATCATAGATCGCACCATATCCAATAGAGTGCGATTACAATGTTCGGACACACCGTTATGCTGAGGTGTTCCAGGCGGCGTGAGTTGTGAAACGATTCCACATTTTCTTAAGTGCGTACCAAAATCGTGACTTAAACATTCTCCTCCACGATCTGATCGCAAGTACTTTATCTTTCGGTCACGTTGATTCTCTACCTCATTCTGAAATTCCTTGAACTTTTCAAAGGTCTCAGACTTGTGTTTCATCAAGTAGACATACCCATATCTACTTAAGTCATCAGTGAGAGTGAGAACATAACGATATCCTTCGTGAGCCTCAACGCTCATTGGACCGCACACATCAGTATGTATGATTTCCAATAAGTTGGTTGCTCGCTCCATTGTTCCGGAGAACGGAGTCTTGGTCATTTTGCCCATGAGGCATGGCTCGCATGTGTCAAATGATTCATAATCGAGAGACTCTAAAAGTCCATCAGCATGGAGCTTCTTCATGCTTGACACCAATGTGACCAAGACGGCAGTGCCACAAGTATGTGGGACTATCGTTATCAACTTTACATCTTTTGGTATTCACACTATGAATATGTGTAACATCACGTTCGAGATTCATTAAGAATAAACCAATGACCATCGGGGCATGACCATAAAACATATCTCTCATATAAATAGAACAACCATTATTCTCAGATTTAAATGAGTAACCATCTCGTATTAAACGAGATCCAGATACAATGTTCATGCTCAAACTTGGCACTAAATAACAACTATTGAGGTTTAAAACTAATCCCGTAGGTAAATGTAGAGGTAGCGTGCCGACGGCGATCACATCGACCTTGGAACCATTCCCGACGCGCATCGTCACCTCGTCCTTCGCCAGTCTCCGCTTATTCCGCAGCTCCTGCTTTGAGTTACAAATATGAGCAACGACACCGGTATCAAATACCCAGGAGCTACTACGAGCACTGGTAAGGTACACATCAATTACATGTATATCACATATACCTTTAGTGTTGCCAGCCTTCTTGTCCGCTAAGTATTTGGGGCAGTTCCGCTTCCAGTGACCCTTCCCTTTGCAATAAAAGCACCCAGTCTCAGGCTTGGGTCCATTCTTTGACTTCTTCCCGGCAACTGGCTTACCGGGCGCGGCAACATCCTTGCTGTCCTTCTTGAAGTTCTTCTTACCCTTGCCTTTCTTGAACTTGGTGGTTTTATTGACCATCAACACTTGATGTTCCTTTTTGATTTCTACCTCTACTGACTTCAGCATTGAAAATACCTCAGGAATAGTTTTCACCATCCCCAGCATATTGTAGTTCATCACAAAGCTCTTGTAGCTCGGTGGGAGCGACTGAAGGATTCTGTCAATGACCGCCTCGTTCGGGAGGTTAATGTCCAGCTGGGACAGGCGGTTGTGCAACCCAGACATTTTGAGTATGTGCTCACTGACAGAACTATTTTCCTCCATCTTACAACTATAGAACTTGTCGGAGACTTCATATCTCTCGACCCGGGCATGAGCTTGCAAAACCATTTTCAGCTCCTCGAACATCTCATATGCTCCATGTTGCTCAAAATGCTTTTGGAGCCCTGGTTCTAAGCTGTAAAGCATGCCGCATTGAACGAGGGAGTAATCATCAGCACGTAACTGCCAAGCGTTCATAACGTCTTGGTTCTCTGGGATGGGTGCTTCACCTAGTGGTCCTTCTAGGACATATGCTTTCTTGGCAGCTATGAGGATGATCCTCAGGTTCCGGACCCAGTCCGTATAGTTGCTGCCATCATCTTTCAGCTTGGTTTTCTCTAGGAACACGTTGAAGTTCATGTTGACATGAGCGTTGGCCATATGATCTACACGACATTTTGCAAAGATTGCAGACTAAGTTCATGATAATTAAGTTCATCTAATCAAATTATTTAATGAACTCCCACTCAGATTAGACATCCCTCTAGTCATCTAAGTGTTACATGATCCGAGTCGACTAGGCCATGTCCGATCATCACGTGAGACGGACTAGTCATCATCGGTGAACATCTCCATGTTGATCGTATCTTCCATACGACTCATGTTCGACCTTTCGGTCTCTTGTGTTCCGAGGCCATGTTTGTACATGCTAGGCTCGTCAAGTTAACCTAAGTGTTTTGCATGTGTAAATCTGTCTTACACCCGTTGTATGTGAATGTTAGAATCTATCACACCCGATCATCACATGGTGCTTTGAAAAAACGAACTGTCGCAATGGCGCACAGTTAGGGGGAACACTTTCTTGAAATTATTATGAGTGATCTCTTATTTACTACCGTCATTCTAAGTAAACAAGATGCAAAAACATGATAAACATCACATGCAATCAAATAGTAGTGACATGATATGGCCAATATCATATAGCTCATTTGATCTCCATCTTCGGGGCTCCACGATCATCTTCGTCACCGGCATGACACCATGATCTCCATCATCATGTCCCCATGGGGTTGCTCGCCAACTATTACTTCTACTACTATGGCTAACGATTTAGCAATAAAGTAAAGTAATTACATGGCGTTAAATCATTGACACGCAGGTCATACAATAATTAAGACAACTCCTATGGCTCTTGCCGGTTGTCATACTCATAGACATGCAAGTCGTGATTCCTATTACAAGAACATGATCTCATACATCACAATATATCATTCATCATTCATCACAACTTTTGGCCATGTCACATCACAAAGCAATTGCTGCAAAAACAAGTTAGACGTCCTCTAATTGTTGTTGCATCTTTTACGTGGCTGCAATAGGGTTCTAGCAAGAACGTTTTCTTACCTACGAAAAAGCCACAACGTGATTTGTCAACTTCTATTTACCCTTCATAAGGACCCTTTTCATCGAATCCGCTCCAACTAAAGTGGGAGAGACAGACACCCACTAGCCACCTTATGCAACTAGTGCATGTCAGTCGGTGGAACTTGTCTCACGTAAGCGTACGTGTAAGGTTGGTCCGGGCCGCTTCATCCCACAATACCGCTGAAGCAAAATAAGACTAGTAGTGGCAAGAAAGTTGACAACATCTATGCCCACAACAGATTTGTGTTCTACTCATGCAAAGAGAACTACGCATAGACCTAGCTCATGATGCCACTGTTGGGGAATGATGCAGAAAATAAAAAATTTTCTACGGTTTCACCAAGATCAATCTATGAGTTCATCTAGCAACGAGAGAGAGAAGTGCATCTACATACCCTTGTAGATTGAGCGGAAGCATTCAAGAGAACGGGGTTGAGGGAGTCGTACTCGTCGTGATTCAAATCACTGGAGATCCTAGCGCCGAATGGATGGCACCTCCGCGTTCAACACACGTACGGTCAGCGTGACTTCTCCTCCTTCTTGATCCAGCAAGGGGAAAGGAGAGGTTGATGAAGATACAACAGCACGACGGCGTGGTGGTGGATGCAGCAGGGATCCCGGCAGGGCTTCGCCAAGCGTCTGCGGGAGGGAGAGGTGTAGCAAGGGGGAAGGGAGGCGCCAAGTGCAAGGGTGCGGCTGCCCTCCCTCCCCCCTCTATATATAGGGTCCCCGGGGGGGGGGGGGCCTAGGAGATGGGATCTCCTAGGGGGGCGGCGGCCAAGGGGGTGCCTTGCCCCCCAAGGCAAGTGGAGGCGCCCCCTCCCCTAGGGTTTCCAACCCTAGGCGCAGGGGGGCCCAAGGGGGGGGGGCGCACCAGCCCACCAGGGGCTGGTTCCCCTCCCACTTCAGCCCATGGGGCCCTCCGGGATGGGTGTCCCCACCCGGTGGACCCCGGGACCCTTCCGGTGGTGCCGGTACAATACCGGTGACCCCCAAAACTTTCCCGATGGCCGAAGCTTGACTTCCCATATATACTTCTTTACCTCCGGACCATTCCGGAACTCCTCGTGATGTCCGGAATCTCATCAGGGACTCCGAACAACTTTCGGTTTGCTGCATACTAATATCTCTACAACCCTAGCGTCACCGAACCTTAAGTGTGTAGACCCTACGGGTTCGAGAGACACGTAGACATGACCGAGACGACTCTCCGATCAATAACCAACAGCGGGATCTGGATACCCATGTTGGCTCCCACATGCTCCTCGATGATCTCATCGGATGAACGACGATGTCGAGGATTCAAGCAACCCCGTATACAATTCCCTTTGTCAATCGGTATGTTACTTGCCCGAGATTCGATCGTCGGTATCCCAATACCTCATTCAATCTCGTTACCGACAAGTCACTTTACTCGTACCGTAATGCATGATCCCATGACCAGACACTTCATCACTTTGAGATCATTATGATGATGCATTACTAAGTGGGCCTAGAGATACCTCTCCGTCATACAGAGTGACAAATCCTAGTCTCAATCCGTGTCAACCCAACATACACTTTCGGAGATACCCGTAGTATACCTTTATAGTCACCCAGTTACGTTGTGACGTTTGGTACACCCAAAGCACTCCTATGGTGTCCGGGAGTTACACGATCTCATGGTCTAAGGAAAAGATACTTGACATTGGAAAAGCTCTAGCAAACGAACTACACGATCTTGTGCTATGCTTAGGATTGGGTCTTGTCCATCACATCATTCTCCTAATGATGTGATCCTGTTATCAATGACATCCAATGTCCATAGTCAGGAAACCATGACTATCTGTTGAACAACGAGCTAGTCAACTAGAGGCTCACTAGGGACATATTATGGTCAGGAAACCATGTCCCTAGTGAGCCTCTAGTTGACTAGCTCGTTGATCAACAGATAGTCATGGTTTCCTGAATATGGACATTGGATGTCATTGATAACGAGATCACATAATTAGGAGAATGATGTGATGGACAAGACCCAATCCTAAGCATAGCACAAGATCGTGTAGTTCGTTTGCTAGAGCTTTTCCAATGTCAAGTATATTTTCCTTAGACCATGAGATTGTGTAACTCCCGGATACCGTAGGAGTGCTTTGGGTGTACCAAACGTCACAACGTAACTGGGTGATTATAAAGGTATACTACGGGTATCTCCGAAAGTGTCTGTTGGGTTGACATGGATCGAGACTGGGATTTGTCACTCCGTATGACGGAGAGGTATCTCTGGGCCCACTCAGTAATGCATCATCATAATGAGCTCAAAGTGACCAAGTGTCTGGTCACGGGATCATGCATTACGGTACGAGTAAAGTGACTTGCCGGTAATGAGATTGAACGAGGTATTGGGATACCGATGATCGAATCTCGGGCAAGTAACATACCGATTGACAAAGGGAATTGTATACGGGGTTGCTTGAATCCTCGACATTGTGGTTCATCCGATGAGATCATCGAGGAGCATGTGGGAGCCAACATGGGTATCCAGATCCTGCTGTTGGTTATTGACCGGAGAGCCGTCTCGGTCATGTCTACGTGTCTCCCGAACCCATAGGGTCTACACACTTAAGGTTCGGTGACGCTAGGGTTGAAGAGATATTAGTATGCAGCAAACCGAAAGTTTTTCGGAGTCCCGGATGAGATCTCGGACATCACGAGGAGTTCCGGAATGGTCCGGAGATAAAGAATTATATATGGGAAGTCGAGTTTCGGCCATCGGGAAAGTTTCGGGGTTCACCGGTATTGTACCGGGACCACCGGAAGGGTCCTGGGGTCCACCGGGTGGGGCCACCCATCTCGGAGGGCCCCATGGTCTGTAGTGGGAGGGGAACCAGCCCCCGGTGGGCTGGTGTGCCCCCCTTGGGGCCCCTTGCGCCTAGGGTTTGGAACCCTAGTGGAGGGCGCGCCTCCACTTGCCTTGGGGGGCAAGGCACCCCCCTTGGCCGCCGCCCCCCTTGGAGATTCAATCTCCTAGGGCCGGCGCCCCCAAGGGTCCCTATATAAAGAGGGGGGGGAGGGAGGGCAGCCGCACCCTTGCACTTGGCGCCTCCCTTCCCCCTTGCTACACCTCTCCCTGCCGCAGATGCTTGGCGAAGCCCTGCCGGGATCCCTGCTGCATCCACCACCACGCCGTCGTGCTGCTGGATCTTCATCAACCTCTCCTTCCCCCTTGCTGGATCAAGAAGGAGGAGACGTCACGCTGACCATACGTATGTTGAATGCGGAGGTGCCGTCCGTTCGGCGCTAGGATCTCCGGTGATTTGGATCACGACGAGTACGACTCCCTCAACCCCGTTCTCTTGAATGCTTCCACTCGATCTACAAGGGTATGTAGATGCACTCCTCTCTCTCGTTGCTAGATGAACTCATAGATTGATCTTGGTGAAACCGTAGGATTTTTTTTATTTTCTGCAACGTTCTCCAACAGTATTACGATTTTCGGATAACACAATTATAGCATGAATAAAAGACAATTATCATGAACAAGGAAATATAATAATAATCCTTTTATTATTGCCTCTAGGGCATATTTCCAACAATTCCAACTCCGAGATGCTTGCACCAGTGCATAGAAGGATCGTTGGAGGTTGCACACTTTGTTAGCACCTTTAGGATCAACAAAACCTTCTGGTTGCATCATATACAACTCTTCTTTAAGAAATCCATTAAGGAATGCAGTTTTGATGTTCATTTGCCAGATTTCATAATCATAAAATGTGGCAATTTTTAACATGATTCAGACAGACTTAAGCATCGCTACGGGTAAGAAAGTCTCATCGTAGTCAACTCCTTGAACTTGTCGAAAACCTTTTGCGACAAGTCGAGCTTTATAGACAGTAACATTACCATCAGCGTCAGTCTTCTTCTTGAAGGTCCACTTATTTTTTATGGCTTGCCGATCATCAGCAAGTCCACCAAAGTCCATACTTTGTTCTCATACATGGATCCTATCTCAGATTTCATGGCCTCAAGCCATTTATCGGAATCTGGGCTCATCATAGCTTCTTCATAGTTTGTAGGTTCGCCATGGTCTAATAACATAACTTCCAGGATAGGATTACTGTACCACTCTGGTGCGGATCATGCTCTGGTCGACCTACGAAGTTCAGTAGTAACTTGATCTGAAATTTCATGATCATTATCATTTCTTCCTCTAGTTGGTATAGGCATCATGGCAATGGTTTTTTGTGATGTGCTACTTTCCAATTCAAGAGAAGGTACAATTACCTCATCAAGTTCTACTTTTCTCCCACTCACTTCTTTTGAGAGAAACTCCTTCTCTAGAAAGGATCCATTCTTAGCAACAAAAATCTTGCCTTCGGATCTGTGGTAGAAGGTGTACCCAATTGTTTCCCTAGGGTATCCTATGAAGACACACTTCTCTGATTTGGGTTCGAGCTTATTAGGCTAAAGCCTTTTGACATAAGTGTCGCAACCCCAAACTTTAAGAAACGACATCTTTGGTTTCTTGCCAAACCACAGTTCATATGGTGTCGTCTCAATAGATTTAGATAGTGCCCTATTTAATGTGAATGCGTCTGTCTCTAATGCATAACCCCAAAAGGATAGTGGTAAATCAGTAAGAGGCATCATAGAACGCACCATATCTAATAATGTATGATTATGACGTTCAGACACACCATTTCACTGTGTTGTTCCAGGTGGCGTGAGTTGTGAAACAATTCCACATTGTTTTAAATGAAGGCCAAACTCGTAATTCAAATATTCGCCTCCGTGATCAGATCTTAGAAACTTTATTTTCTTGTTACGATGATTCTTCACTTCACTCTGAAATTCTTTGAACTTTTCAAATGTTTCAGACTTGTGTTTCATCAAGTAGATATACCCATACCTACTCAAATCATCTATGAAGGCTAGAAAATAACGATACCCGACGCATGCTTCAACACTTATTGGACCACATACATCGGTATGTATTATTTTTAGTAAGTCATTAGCTCGCGCAATTGTTCCGAAGAATGGAGTTATAGTCATTTTGCCCATGAGGCATGGTTCACAAGTATCAAATGATTTATAATCAAGTGACTCCAAAAGTCCATCTGCATGGGTTTTTTTCATGCGCTTTACACCAATATGACCTAAACGACAATGCCACAAATATGTTGCACTATCATTATCAACTTTGCATCTTTGGCATCAATATTATGAGTATGTGTATCACTACAATTGAGATTCAACAAGAATAGACCATTCATCAAGGGTGCATGACCATAAAAGATATTATTCATATAAATAGAACAACCATTATTCTCTGATTTAAATGAATAATCGTCTCGCAATAAACAAGATCTAGATAATGTTCATGCTCAACGCTGGCACCAAGTAACAACTATTGAGGTCTAAAACTAATCCCGAAGGTAGATGTAGAGGTAGCATGCCGACGGCGATCACATCGACCTTGGAGCCATTCTCGACGCGCATCGTCACCTCGTCCTTAGCCAATCTTCATTTACTCTCCTGTTTCGAGTTACAAATATGGGCAACCAGACCAGTATCAAATACCCAGGCGCTACTACGAGCATTAGTAAGGAGCACATAACTAACAAGTATATCAAATATACCTTTGTTCACTTTGCCATCCTTCTTATCCGCCAAATACTTGGGACAGTTTCGCCTCCAGTGACCACTTCCTTTGCACTAGAAGCACTTAGTTTCAGGCTTAGGTCCATCTTTGGGCTTCTTCATGGGAGCGGCAACTTGCTTGTCGTTCTTCTTGAAGTTCCCTTTCTTTCCTTTGCCTTTTTCTTGAAACTAATGGTCTTGTTAACCATCAACACTTGATGCTCCTTCTTGATTTCTACCTTCACGGCCTTAAGCATTGCGAAGAGCTCGGGAACCGTCTTCGTCATCCCTTGCGTATTATAGTTCATCACGAAGCCTTTGAAGCTTGGTGGCAATGATTGAAGAACTCTGTCAATAATACTATCAACTAGAAGATCAACTCCCAACTGAGTCAAGTGGTTATGATACCTAGACATTTTGAGTATGTGTTCACTGACAGAACTGTTCTCCTCCATCTTGCAGCTATAGAACTTGTTGGCGACTTCATATCTCTCAACCTGGGCATTTGCTTGAAATATTAACTTCAACTCTTGGAACATCTCATATGCTCCATGACGTTCAAAACGTCTTTGAAGTCCCAGTTCTAAGCCGTAAAGCATGGCACACTGAATTATAGAGTAGTCATCATTCCACATTTGCCAGGCATTCATAGTGTCCAGATTAGCGGGAGCGGGTGGATCACCTAGCGGTGCATCAAGGACATAATTCTTCTATGCAACAATGAGGATAATCCTCAAGTTACGGACCCAATCTGTGTAGTTGCTACCATCATCTTTCAACTTAGCTTTCTCTAGGAACGCATTAAAATTCAAGGGAATGGTAGCACGGGCCATTGATTTACAACATAGATATGCAAAACTATTAAGACTAAGTTCATGCTAAATTAAGTTCAACAAATCAAATTACTAATGGACTCCCACTTAAATAAACATCCCTCAAGTTATCTAAGTGATACATGATCCAAATCAACTAACCCATGTCCAATCATCACGTGAGATGGGGTAGTTATCAAGAGTGAACATCTCTATGTTGATCATATCTACTATATGACTCATGTTCGACCTTTCGGTCTCCAGTGTTCCGAGACCATGTCTGTACATGCTAGGCTCATCAAGTTTAACCCAAGTATTCTGCATGTGCGAAACTGTCTTACACCCATTTTATGTGAACGTAGAGTCATCACACCCGATCATCACGAGGTGCTTCAAAACGACAAACTTTAGCAATGGTGCATACTCGGGGAGAGCACTTTTATCTTGAAATTTAGTGGAGGGATCATCTTATAATGCTACCGCCGTTCTAAGTAAAATAAGATTCCTAAAGGATAAACATCAGATGCAATCAAAATATGTGACATGATATGGCCATCATCAGCTTGTGCTTTTGATCTCCATCTCCAAAGCATCCTCATGATCTCCATCGTCACCGGCTTGACACCTTGATCTCCATCATTGCGTCGGGGTCATCTCGCCAACTATTGCTTCTACAACTATTGCTAACGCATAGCGATAAAGTAAAGCAATTACATGGTGATTGCATTTCATACAATAATGAAGAGACAATCCAAAGGCTCATGCCAGTTGTCAAAATTAAAAAACATGATCATCTCATACAACAACGTATATCACATCACGTCTTGACCATATAACATCACAACATGCCCTGCAAAAACAAGTTAGACGTCCTCTACTTTGTTGTTGCAATTTTTACGTGGCTGCTACGAGCTTCTAGCAAGAACCGTAATTTCCTACGACAAAAACCACAACGGTGATTCATCAAGTTTGTTGTTTTAACCTTGTTTAAGGATCGACCGTAGTCAAATTCGATTCAACTAAAGTAGGAGAAATAGACACCCGCCAGCCACTTTTATGCAAAACAAGTTGCATGTCCGTCGGTGAAACCGGTCTCATGTACATGGACATGTAAGGTGGTCCGAGCCGCTTCATCCCACAATACTGCTGAATCAAAATAAGACGTTGGTGGTAGCAGTATGACTATCACCGCCCACAACTCTTTGTGTTCTACTCGTGCATATCATCTACGTATAGACCTGGCTCGGATGCCACTGTTGGGAAACATTGCATGGAGAACAAAAAAAATTCTACACACGCAAGATCTATCAAGGAGATGCATAGAAATTAGAGGGGAGAGTGTGCCTAAATATGCTCATAAACCGTAAGCGGAAGCATTTAGTAACGCGGTTGATGTAGTCGAACTTCTTCGCGATCCAATTGATCGAGTACCGAACGTACGACACCTCCGTGTTCAGCACAGGTTCAGCTCGTTGACATCCGTGCCTTCTTTATCCAGCAAGATGGCGAGGTAGTGGATGATTTCTGGTAGCACGATGGCGTGTTGACGATGATGGTGATGCTATCTCCGTAGGGCTTTGCCTAAGCACTACGAAAATACGACCGAGGGTGTAAATGGTGGTGGGGGGCGCCACACACGGCTAAAAGATTGTCGTGGTTACGTGTGGCACCCCCTCCCACATATATATAGGTGGGGAGGGGAGGGAGGAGCAGCCAAGGAGGCACCCCAAGTAGGCCAAATCCTACTTGGGGCCCTCCCATAGCCGCATCTCCTTACCATATTTGCCAGAGGGGGGAAGGAAAGGGGGGAGAGGAAAGGAAGGGAGAGGCCGACTCCCTCCTTTCCTTCTCTCCCCAAGGGCTGTGGCCTAGGAGGGGCGCGCCAGCCCCTCGTGGTCTGGTGTGTCCCCCCCTTTGGACCGTATGGCCCATTAACCTCCCGGGGGTGTCCGGAACCCCTTCCGGTGACCCGATTTCTATTCGGTACACCCCAAAACTCTTTCGATGTCCAAATATCATCCTCCTATATATATCAATATTTACCTCCGGACCATTTTGGAGCTCCTCGTCATGTCCACGATCTCATCCGGGACTCCGAACAACATTCGGTCACCAAATCATATAACTCACATAACACTATATCTCAACGAACGTTAAGCGCGCGGACCCTACGAGTTCGAGAACTATGTATACATGACAGAGACACCTCTTCGGTCAATAACCAATAGCGGAACCTGGATGCCCATATTGGCTCCTACATATTCTACGAAGATCTTTATCTGTTGAACCTTATGACAACACATGTAATTCCCTTTGTCCATCGGTATGTTACTTGCCCGAGATTCGATCATCGGTATCTTCATACCTAGTTCAATCTCGTTACTGGAAAGTCTCTTTACTCATTTCGTAATACATCATCTTGCAACTAACTCCTTAGTCACTTTGCTTGCAAGGCTTCTTATGATGTGTATTACCGAGAGGGCACAAAGATACCTCTCCAATACTCGGAGTGACAAATCCTAATCTCGATCTATGCCAACTCAACAAACACCTTCGGAGATACCCGTAGAGCATCTATATGACCACCCAGTTATGTTGTGACGTTTGATAGCACACAAGGTATTCCTCCGGTATCTGGGAGTTGCATTATCTCATAGTCGAAGGAATATGTATTTGTCATCAAGAAAGCAATAGCAATAAATTGAACAATCAATATGCTAAGCTAACAGATGGGTCTTGTCCATCACATCATTCTCCTAATGATGTGATCCTATTATCAAATGACAACACATGTCTATGGTTAGGAAACCTTAACCATCTTTGATCAACGAGCTAGTCTAGTAGAGGCTTACTAGGGACACGGTATTTGTTTATTTATTCACACATGTATTTAGGTTTCTGATCAATACAATTCTAGCATGAATAATAAACGTTTATCATGAATAAGGAAATATTAAATAACAACCTTATTACTGTCTCTAGGGCATATTTCCTTCACATATGTAGAGAAGTCAGCAACATACGTATTAGCAAGATCTACTAGCTTGCCTTCATTATAATTGGGATCAAGACAAGCAAAACATCTCAATAATTGAGTAGACCTTTTAGCAAAGCGGTTTTTTTACTCACAATTAGTTGATCATGCAACACATGAATATTTCACTTCTAAAATGATGGTTGTAAGTTACCAACTGACCACCCCAACTCCTTGAACTCCCATTAGCAGTTCTTGTATCTTCCATATTTTGCACTACAATTTTGTATTTGACACAAAAGTCTGTTACGTCTTTAAAGAGCTCATCCCTACGATTCCACCTTATCTCTTGAATATCCTCTAATGTTGATTTAATCAATGCCACAACACGTACAATAGGTTGCAGAAATTTTGATAGATTATTAGTGGTCTCCTCCGGGTTCGGTGGTTTGAACTTGAAAAAACAAATTCAATGTGCTGTTTATTTTACTCATTTTGCATTCCTATAAAATGTTATAGAAACAAAAATTACTCCATGTCTAATATTATAGAAACAAAATTCCCCCGGCTGCCAGCGCAGGTATCAACCAACAACAATGGCATCTAGTGACTAAAATCATCATCAAACAATGGCAATGCGGCATCTAGAAACAATAACAGTACTTTTGAGCTTGCGTTGTTGCCGTACCACCTCACCGGACGCCGTTCCTACAACCTCGCGCCCTAGCCGGGGTCTCCGCCTCGCGCCCTCGCCCGACAGGGCAGCAGCCAACAGCGGTGCAACACACACACAAGGACGCCATAGAAGGGAACAAAGAATGGAAGAAGGAAGACTGGAAGGGGGCATGGTGGGGGGGGGGAGGGGGAGGGCACCGCCGGACTGAGCTGACCGACATAATGGCAGGCGGTGGCGGTGGGCGGCACCAACGACAGGCTATTCGTGCGTCTGTGTAGGAGCTAGGGTTTGTCAAGTCGGGGAATAAGACAAGAAGGGGTGGCTGCGACAAGAAGGCGCTCGTTCCTCGTCTGAGGATTGCGGTGGTTAGTGCAGTGCAAGGCAGCCGGCTGGGCCAATTGTCCTAGATTTCCTGGGCTTGGAAGTGGGCTACGCCCCAGGCCAATATGTTTTTTAAATATAGGCCTAATTTTTTTTCCACACCCAAGGCAATGGCCTTGGCTGCCTGGGGCCCAAATCCGCCCATGACGGAGGCCATCTTCATCATCCTTGCTACCTCCATGGTGATGTGTGAGTAGTTCATCCTCAAGGCCGAGGGTTTGTACAAGTAGATATGTGTTTGATCTCTTTCTCTCTCTCTCGTGCTCTAGATTTGACATGATCTTGATGTATCATGAGCTTTATCAATATAATTGGAACACATGATGTTCACCTCCCTCTCTTATTTTTGTGGTGAATTGGGTCTTGGTCATTGAGGTTTCTTTATGTTGGATTGAATATTTTGAATTTGACATCACTTGATGCATGTCTTAATCGCGGATACATGCGATGACATGGGGGTATTTAGGTGACAGTAGAGTTGATTGATGCATATCATATGGTTTTGTCGTAGTACGATCTCTAGAACTATTCGTGACACTTTCAGGTGGTTCATAATTTTGATTGGAAACATATCTTTGAGGTGCTTTACTACCTACACGGTTTCACCCTACTTTCTCTGATAGGAATAAAAACTTTGGAGTGATTCTTTACCGCACTTTGAGGGATTATCATATGATTCAATTGTGTTACTAATGTTGAGAGATTGCATTGAAAGTATGAACCTAGTCCTTGTTTCTAAACATTGAGACACCATTTTCACACACTTTTGTTACTTGCTACCTTACTATTTTTAATTGTTCGGATTATAAAAACATATTTATACCATCCATATTACGCTTGTATCACCATCTCTTCGCCGAACTAGTGCACCTATACAATTGACAACTGCATTGGGTGTGTTGGGGACACAAGAGATTTCTTGTATTTGACTATAGGGTTGTTTGAGAGAGACCATCTTCATCCTACAAATCCCATGAATTGTTAATTCTTAGGTCATCTACTTTAGGGAAAATTTTCTATTGTCCTACAAAACTCTACGCTTGGAGGCCCATCAAAGTCTACAAAATAAAGTTGTGTAGTAGACATCAACACCCACACAATAAAGGGTGAAGTATTAATAATTTACCACCAAACTATTTCTTGTCTGCTTCTTTTGCTAGTTAGGAGATAAGTACATGTATGAATCTAACAATGATTTGCATGTCGTTCATAGAAGGTGTTAGGAAATTAGGCCGTTTTTGGTTAAGCTTTATCCAGATGAACATCATCACAAGTTGAAAGTGCATTTATCTTTCAATGATATTTTTGTGTGATGACAATATAGTTAGTAGATGAAACGATCGATATGGTTGACTATAGGGGGTGAATAGGCAACTACCAATTTTTAGCCCTTTTAATCAAATTGTGCTTAACAATAAAATAGGTCGTTTAGATATGCAACTAGGTGGACAACCTATATGACAAGCATAATAACAAGCTCACAAGAAAGCACAAGATACAGACACAATATAGCTTGCACAAAGTAAAGGTTAGAGATAGCCACAAGTGGAGTCGGTGAAGACGAGGATGTGTTACTGAAGCTCCCTTCCTTTAATGAGAGGTATGTCTCCATTGTAGTACTGTTGAGGCATAATGCTCGCCAAGAAGCCACTAGGTCCACTGCATTCTCCTCACAATGTTGCACAATGCGAGATGTCGTGATTCCGCTAGTGGTGCCCTTGAAGGCGACAACCGAACCTTTACAAACAAGGCTGGGGCTCTCTCCACAACTTAATTAGAGGCTCCCAACACCACCACAAAGCTTCACCACAACGGATTGTGGATCTAAGGTGAGCTATTCTGTCTAGGGTGCCCAAACACCCTAGAGTAACAAGATCCGTGAAGGATTAGTGGGGGGAATCAAATACCTCTTGGTGGAAGTGTAGATCGAGGCCCTCTCCTACAAACCCTAGAAGGTCAACTAGTTTTTATGGCTAGGGAGAGAGATCGGGCGAAAATGAGCTTTGCCGCAACAATGGAGATGGGGGATAAGAGGTAGCTCTTCTTGGGGAAGAAGACCTCCTTTATATAGTGGTTTGACAAATTGAACCGTTGCCTGCTTCTGCCCGCACACAAGAGGTATTACCGCTAGGTTCGGTAGTTCCAGGTGTAACATGAGAGTGTATAGGAGCATGATATGTCTCCAATGTAGCTATAATTTATGAAGTATTCATGCCATGTTTACAATAGTTTTATACAGTTTTTGTGCACTTTTATTTTATTTTTATGGACTAACTTATTAATCTAGTGCCTAGCGCCAGTTCCTGTTTTTTTGCATGTTTTTTGTTTCGTAGAAAGACCATACTAAACAAAGTGCGAACACGATAAAATTTTACAGAGATTTGTTTTGGAATATATGTGATTTTTGGGAGGAATAATCAATGCAAGATGGTGCTTGAGGGCTCCACAAGGCAACATGGCGTGGCCTACCCCGCTGGCCCTGTCCCCTTGCCTTGTGGGCACCTCATAGGTTGGTTGGAGCCCTTCTTTCGCCAAAAGAAAGATAATTTCCCAAGATAAATCTCCTCAAAAGTTTAGCCCAATCGGAGTTATGGATCTACGGGAATATAAGAAACGGTTTTCGGCCAGAAACAGAGTAGCAAAACAGAAGAGAAACACACAGAGAGAGATCCAATCTCAGAGAGGATCCCTCCCTTTGGGATCCATGGCGGCCAAGGACTAGAGGGGAAACCCTTTTCCCATTTAGGGGGAGGCCAAGGAAGAATAATAAGGAGGGGGGTGCTCTCTCCCCCTCTCTTTCGATGGCACTGGAGCACCACCGGGGGAACCATCATGACGTCGATCTACACTAACAACTTCGTCGCCGTTACCACCAACTCTCTCCCCTCCATGCAGCGGTGTAAAACCTCTTCTCCCCGCTATAATCTCTACTTAAACATGGTGCTTAATGCTATATATTATTATCCCCATGGTGGGCGCCAACTGTCGTGGAAATGTCACGGCAGATGTCCTAGTGTGAGGACTTAGTCGTGAGGCCAACACATCTATGTGGTAGCTTGAGAGGGGTTGATCGGGACGAGAGACACAACACGCAAGACATTAGCCCATAGTTTAATTTGGATTCATCCATGTTAAACTGATCTTGTAAAACAAACACAAGAACAATTTTGACAGATTATGCTCCGGGTTAAGAACTCTTGTAAGTCGGCACCTGATCATCCTTAACTCCTTGGTATTTCCTTCTTCTTAGAAAATCCGGGTCAATAGGCTAGCTTCATAATCAAAAACATTGGTCATGAAATACTCATCTTATTTTCAGCCAGCTTGAAGATGTAGAACTTGCCGATTTATCATTGCCAAAATATCTGGTTTGTAAATATTGATAGCACCGGGTTATAATTGTCGCTAACATCAAACTTGAAACTGTACCTCCATTATATTCATATCACTTGTAGCCCCCAAGTGCCGGGTCATTATGAAATGATGAGCAGGCACTTTGTAAATATGATCATGTAGACTTGAGCAGCAACGTGTAGCCCCCAAGGGCCGGCTCACTAAGATAATACTGAGCTGGGACTTTGTATATAATTCATTGATAATAACATCATATGATGTAAGGTCCAGCATGGGGCTTGAACCCACGTCCACAAGGTTAAGAGCTTTGTACTCTACCAACTGAGTAGTGGATCTTTCAATATAATGGACTGAGGCTTGTGTACCTTGAATTTTTGACAGGAGCAATTGGTAGCCCCCAAGGGCCGGCTCATTACCATGTGTTGAGTCGGGTCTTCAGTAAATTGAGAAAAAATGACTTTGTATCCCCCAAGTGCCATGGTGCATGCTGGCAGTGACATGGGACTTGCATATTTGATGTAACCTCAACTTGAATAACATAGCCCCCAAGTGCCGGGTCGTAAGCGTGCAGTGACTCGGGACTATTCCCTCCATTGTAAAATAAAGCATGCCCATTAATAAAATAATAGTCATTGCACTGAAGCGACTTTGAAGACCTCCATCACAATATTGGTTATTGATAACCATAATAAAAATCCAGCCATGTTGGCTATTAAAGATTTGAATAATATAACCCGGTTTTAAATCCGGTTCCTGTGACATGTGGTTAAACTGCCAGCTTACCATATCAATGCAGTAAGGGTGATAACCCAATCTTTAGAAGCCAAAACTTTCAAATATTTATGATTGTCATATGCTGGCGATTTATCATCCAAAGTCAAGCCGGGTTAATCGAAACCACATATATGCTTTCAGATGTAAGCAAAAAAGTATCAAGAGAAACCCGAAAGGCTGTTTCGAAAAACTTAAATCAAAAAGAGAGAAAACACGAGGCTTCTGATTTGAATACAATCAGTAAGCCAGACCAAAAGGGTTAATGGCTATGTTCTCTTAGGTGAATGACACCTATGTTTGAACAGGAAGCCAGACCAAAAGGGTTAATGGCTATGTTCTATTTGGTGAATGGCACCTATGTTTGAACAGGAAGCCCCTAAGTGGCTTTTGGCATTGCGCCGATCAAGTGGGTACCGACAACTATGTTCTCTTTGGTGAATGACACCTATGTTTGAATAGGAAGCCTCCAAATGACCTTGAGACATTTTTTAACGACTCTGATTCGAATACGATCAGAGTCGGACCAAAAGGGGTTAAGCTATGATTCGAATATGATCTAGCCCCCAAATGATCAATTTGTTTGAAAAGCTATGATTCGAATACGATCAGCCCCCAGTGGTCTAAATATTTAATGACTCTGATTCGAATATGACCAGGGTCGGACCAAAAGGGGTTAATCCATGATTTGAATACGATCCAGCCCCCAAATGATCAAGAGGTTTGAACAGGTATGATTCGAATACGATCAAGAAGCTGTGCCAAAGGTGTTAAGCTAGATTTGAATACGATCAGCCCCCAATGGTCATTGAAGCGGGGTACCTATGTTTGAGTTGTGCTTTGCAACAGACTCTCTTTGGTCCCTTTAGTTTTTCCTGAGAACTCGAACTTAGAGATAAATTCTTCTTGAGACGGAATTTTAAATCGGATATCGAGAGCTTCAAAGCTTTGTGAGAGACATATTTCTCTTGAACCAGATTTTAAACCAGATATTCTTCATTTTGAGCCGGAAATGTTTCTGACGGCCTTTAAACTGGCAACATTTACTGAGCCATGTCCATGGAGCTCCCGAGTCTTAAGACGACTCAATGAGTTGACTCGAAATTCTCCATAGTTGACCGTGATATAGACCGGTTTGAGTCCTGCATTGGAGAACTTGCAAGCCAAAGTAATTGCTCTTTTAAAGAAAATAATATATAATATAAAAAATATACCAGATGGATTTCACCTGATATGTCAGGTCATAAATTATCCACCGCGGAGTTGATGATCACCATGATGAAGAGGCGAGTCAATCGCGGGTGCGGTCCCGGTGAGTTGGTGTAGATCGAGCCACACAGGCAGCGGCTTGCGCACACCCGTTCAACAGCAAGTGGGCGCATATGCCGGTGCATGATGAGGTTAACACACTCCATCCGCACAGCATGGCACCACCTTTATAACGAATCATTGTACTGCGCATAAAAAATGTATAGACCAAAATGATTGTTCTTTGACAAAAAACAATATGTGTCAAGAAAATGTACTTAGATGAATATCACCTGATTGTTTTCGTTCGGCAAGTCTGCAGAGCTTTTTCTCTCTGCTCCGGGTACAAACACCTTGACGTGCAACACTATATGCATGTTTGCCCTGTCCGTCATTTGGTACCTGCCTACAGAATAAGAGTATTTTGCATTGGCTTGAGTCTTTGCGGAAACTGCGGCTCGGAGGCGGCTCGCGGCCAACGAGTAGCAATAGTTGTGGAAAGTGATGACCCGTCAGCGGCGGCGGAGTGGAGCGGTTTGGCATGCGCGAGCTGCAGCAGAGGGACGCCGGCGAAGTACAACAGCGACTCAAGGCGCGACAGTAGGCCAAGGCCACAACAGCTGGGTGGCTCAAGGCACGAAGGGTTGTTGCGGCAACTTGCGGTGAGTCAGCGCTACAGCCAGGACGGCTTGAAGCGGTGGCAGCGAATCAAGGCAGCGCGTGGAGTAGAGCAGAGGCGTGAGCTTGGTCAGTTGCGTGCAGAGTGGAGAAGAGGCGGTGACCCGGCGGGAAAGGTACGGTCCATCAGGGCCACTTGGACGGGCGGCCGTAAGAGATGCACCCGGCTATGGCGGCTCAGAGATGAAAAATGGAAGCCGAGCCTAAGTCCTAGCCATGGCAAGCTGGCAATGGGGTTTGAACAGGAAGCCCCCAAGTGGCTTTTGGCATTGCGCCAATCAAGTGGGTACCGACAGCTATGTTCTCTTTGGTGAATGACACCTATGTCTGAACAGGAAGCCCCCAAATGACCTTGAGACATTTTTTAACGACTCTGATTCGAATACGATCAGAGTCGGACCAAAAGGGGTTAAGCTATGATTCGAATACGATCCAGCCCCCAAATGATCAATTTGTTTGAACAACTATGATTCGAATACAATCAGGAAGCTGTGCCAAAGGAGTTAAGCTAGATTTGAATACGATCAGCCCTCAGTGGTCTAAATATTTAATGACTTTGATTCGAATATGATCAGGGTCGGACCAAAAGGGGTTAAGCCATGATTCGAATATGATCCAGCCCCCAAATGATCAAGAGGTTTGAATAGCTATGATTCGAATACGACCAGGAAGCTGTGCCAAAGGGGTTAAGCTAGATTTGAATACGATCAGCCCCCAATGGTCATTGAAGCGGGGTACCTATGTTTGAGTTGTGCTTTGCAACAGACTCTCTTTGATCCCTTTACTTTTTCCTGAGAACTCGAACTTTGCTAGAGATAAATTCTTCTTGAGATGGAATTTTAAACCGGATATTGAGAGCTTCAAAGCTTTGTGAGAGACATATTTCTCTTGAACCGAATTTTAAACCGGATATTCTTCATTTGGAGCCAGAAATTTTTCTAACGGCCTTTAAACTGGCAACATTTACTGAGCCATGTCCATGGAGCCCCCGAGTCTTAAGACGACTCAATGAGTTGGCTCGAAATTCTCCATAGTTGACCGTGATATAGACCGGTTTGAGTCCTACATTGGAGAACTTGCAAGCCAAAGTAATTGCTCTTTTAAAGAAAATGATATATAATATAAAAAATATACTGGATGGATTTCACCTGATATGTCAGGTCATAAATTATCCACCGCAGAGTTGATGATCACCATGATGAAGAGGCGAGTCAATCGCGGGTGCGGTCCCGATGAGTCGATGTAGATCGAGCCGCACGGGCAGCGGCTTGCGCACACCCATTCAACAGCAAGCGGGCGTGTATGCCGGTGCATGATGAGGTTAACGCACACTCCATCCGCGCAGCATGGCACCACCTTTATAATGAATCATTGTCCTGCGCATAAAAAATGTATAGACCAAAATGATTGTTCTTTGACAAAAAACAACATGTGTCAAGAAAATGTACTTAGATGAATATCACCTGATTGTTTTTGTTCGGCGAGTCTGCAGAGCTTTTTCTCTCTGCTCCGGGTACAAACACCTTGACGTGCAACACTATATGCATGTTTGCCCTGTCCATCATTTGGTACCTGCCTACAGAATAAGAGTATTTTGCATTGGCTTGAGTCTTTGCGGAAACTGCAGCTCAGAGGCGGCTCGCGGCCGACGAGTAGCAGCAGTTGTGGAAAATGATGACCCGTCAGCAGCGGTGGAGTGGAGCGGTTTAGCGTGTGCGAGCTGCAGTAGAGGGACACCGGCGAAGTACAACGACGACTCAAGGCACGGTAGTAGGCCAAGGCCACAACAGCGGGGTGGCTCAAGGCATGGCGGGTCGTTGCGGCAACTTGGCGCAGCTGCAGGGGCGACACCAATGGAGGCAGCAGCTCACAGGCAGGGATGGCTCGAGGCTTACTCCGGCAAGGGCCGCGACAGCTCTTGGTAGAAAAAATGAGGTCGACGGTTTAGAGACGGAAATCGGCGGGAGGGGCAACTCACGGTGAGGCAGCGCTACAACCAGGACGGCTTAAAGCGATGGCAGTGAATCAAGGTAGTGCGTGGAGTAGAGCAGAGGCGCGAGCCAGGGCAGCTGCGTGCAGAGTGGAGAAGAGGCGGTGACCCGGCGGGAAAGGTACGGTCTAGCAGGGCCACTCGGACGGGCGGCCGTGAGAGACGCACTCGGCTATGGAGGCTCAGAGATGAAAAACGGAAGCCAAGCCTAACTCCTAGCCACGGCAAGGTGGCGACGGGGTTTGAACAGGAAGCCCCCAAGTGGCTTTTAGCATTGCGCCGATCAAGTGGGTACCGACAGCTATGTTCTCTTTGGTGAATGACAACTATGTTTGAACAGGAAGACCCCAAATGACCTTGAGACATTTTTTAACGACTCTGATTCGAATACGATCAGAGTCGGACCAAAAGGGGTTAAGCTATGATTCGACTACGATGCATCCCCCAAATGATGAATTTGTTTGAACATCTATGATTCGAATACGATCAGGAAGCTGTGCCAAAGGAGTTAAGCTAGATTCGAATATGATCAGCCCCAGTGGTCTAAATATTTAATGACTCTAATTCGAATATGATCAGGGTCGGACCAAAAGTGGTTAAGCCATGATTCGAATACGATCCAGCCCCTAAATGATCAAAAGGTTTGAACAACTATGATTTGAATACAGCCAGGAAGTTGTGCCAAGGGGGTTAAGCTAGATTTGAATACAATCAGCCCCTAATGGTCATTGAAGCGGGGCACCTATGTTTGAGGGTTGCTTTGCAACAGACTCTCTTTTTTCCCTTTAATTTTTCCTGAGAATTTAAACTTTGCGAGAGATGAATTCTTCTTGAGCCGGAATTTTAAACCAGATATTGAGAGCTTCAAAGCTTTGTGAGAGACATATTTCTCTTGAACCGGATTTTATTCTTCATTTTGATCCGGAAATTTTTCTGACGGCCTTTAAACTGGCAACATTTACTGAGCCATGTCCATAGAGCCCCCAAGTCTTAAGACGACTCAATGAGTTGGCTCGAAATTCTCCATAGTTGACCGTGATATAGACCGTTTTGAGTCCTGCATTGGATAACTTGCAAGCCAAAGTAATTGCTCTTTTAAAGAAAATAATATATAATATGAAAAATATACTGGATGGATTTCACCTGATATGTCAGGTCATAAATTATCCACTGCGGAGTTGATGATCACCATGATGAAGAGGCGAGTCGATCACGGGTGCGGTCCTGGCGAGTCGGTGTAGATCGAGCCGCACGGGCAGCGGCTTGTGCACACCCGTTCAATAGCAAGTGGGCGCGTATGCCGATGCATGATGAGATTAACGCACACTCCATCCGCAGCATGGCACCACCTTTATAACGAATCATTGTCCTGCGCATAAAAAATGTATAGACCAAGATGATTGTTCTTTGACAAAAAAAATATGTGTCAAGAAAATGTACTTAGATGAATATCACCTGATTGTTTTTGTTCGGCGAGTCTGCAAAGATTTTTCTCTCTGCTCCGGGTACAAACACCTTGACGTGCAAACACCTTTGAATTTTTTTAGAGTTTACTATTCATGGTGGTACCAAAAGAGCTAAAACTCAGATGTGCACTTTCCAACACTTTTTTAATGAATGCAAATGACACTGACATATAGGTGATGTTCTTCTAAATATTTTGGTATCTTATTTGCATTTTTCTGATTTAGTATGAATTAGTTATGAAGTTTTCAAACTGTCAGTCAAACGGTCAAAGGGCAAAAGCATAAGAGGAGCAAAGTGACTTGGACAGAACTGGTGACTTTTGAGAATTAGGGGTAAAACAGACGAGTGGGACACAACTAGGGGCATAAATCTAATTATCCCAATATAAAATGTAGAGTCTTGAGCTTTGAGGCTTGAGCCAATCCTTTTATCCTCAGCATTTTGAGGGGTCCACTTTTCTCATCCATGCCATGCCATTCATTTAGCTTTTCGTGAAATATTTGTCTTGGAATAGTGTTAGCTCAATGAGCTATATGCTGTTAGGAATTACCAAAACCACCTAGGGATAGTTGCACTTTCAGTATATAATAGCAATGCCCAAAGATCCTTCCTCGTCTACCTGCGAGGAAGCGATCCCGGAGCCATCATACCAGTTCAGTGTCACAAGTATCCAATTATAGTTGTAGTAGATTGGGATACAACTCCGATTGTCTGTTACCGTGGACACGACTGTCCGAATAGTTTCCCAGTAGGGGTGCACCAACTTACCCAACACGCTTGATTAACTCTGGCCATACACACTTTTCCTGGTCATGCCGACCGTGGCTGATCGACACACCGTAGTCCTACCTAGGCTTCACAGAGAGGTCCTCACCGGTCTACATCCTATGCGCGAAGGGGTTGTTCGGACACGCACTTCGGGTCATTGCCTGGGTGACCAGGACCAAACGAAACTCTTCCAAGATCCTCTTCCTGGACCACTCGGTAATGCTAAACTGGACGTCTGACAATGCTTTTGGGAGAAACGTACGACGGCGAGTGTCCATACTTCGCTACAAAAAAAACACTTCCGTGATGATATGTGTTTGTCACCATAGGTCACGTTTTTTGTCATGTATGTACATCTATGATGATTTTATGACAGAATCAAGATAGTCATACATGTGCTCTCGTAGAAGTGTTCCATGACAATACTGAAATTATCATCATGGAAGTGACCACTTCCCTGACGATAAATCCCGCATCATGGAAGTGTTTTCGTCAAGGGTAACCGACACATGGCATCCATCATAATGGGTCACCATTAAGCTACCAGGTCCGGTTTTGGATCCAGTAACCCATTAACAACAATGACCAATGGCAATTTTCCATGTGTAAAATTCTCATTGGCCGAAGGAACCACGTGTCAGCTCCGCGTTGGGACAGATGTCATCCAGCGAATGGATGGGATGCACCTATGATAAGTCGACACGTGGCTCGGCCCAACAGTGGCCCATGCAGGTCAAAAAGCCAGCCCATTTAACTTGCTCAAGAGGTAGTGGGCCAACCCACGGAAAGCCTGTTAACGGCCTGTTCGCATATAGCCCATTTACAACCCGTTAACTCACGACCCGTTATGTCCTATCCGAATTAGGCCCAGTAGCGTTGGCTGGGCCATCCAATATGACTCCAACCCGTTGTAACTTCCGGCCCATGTATGGCCCATGATGTCTTTCGGCCCATATGGGGCCCTGTAACTCTGGGCCCACTAACAACCTGTGGTGAAACTGGCCCATAATGAACAGTGTATCGCTTTATACCCATTAACGGCACATTATTCCATTGGGACATTTCCAGCCGTGTTATATTTTGACCTTCTAAGGGCCCATTTATTCTTGGGCTCATTTCCAGCATTTGATTACTTACGGTCCGTTACTGGCATGTTCTGCTTGTGGGCCAAATTCAGCCCGTGGATACAGTCGGCCCATCTGTGGTCCGTAAATCCATTGGGTCATTTTCATAGCGTCATAAAATACGACCCATTAACGATACATTATGCCTATCAATATAATTAAGCCCGTTATTCATATCGGCCTATTAATGGCCCATTATGGTCGGCCCATAAATAGACAATTCCCACTCTAGCTCGTCTACAACCCATATTGCGGTCCATTATGGGTCCACAAATAGTAAGACCCATGTTTGGCCAATAAATCATATGACCCATAGAAGGCCCATTGGTTCTACGGCTCGTAGAAGGCCCATGGATCCTACGGCCCGTAGGAGGCCCATGTGAGGGAGTCCTGGACTAGGGGATCCTCGCCTACCAGTCTATCCTTTGCAGGCCAGACAGTTGGGCCGCACTGTAACTGTTAGAAGGCTGAACTACGAGGCAATCCCGTGTCTGGATAGGAGGTCTTTCATGCCTTGATGTGTCCTCCAATTCATGATAGGAAGAATCAACAAGTTTATCCCTTCCTTGTAAGCTTTCTTGTAATGGCTAAACCCTAGATATCTAGCCTGTATGATTGTGATCCTACATATGGACTAAGCCCTCCGGTTTATATAGACACCGGAGGGATCTAGGGTTGTACAAAGTCAGTTACAGAGAAAGGAAGGTACATGATCTGAACGCTAAGCTTGCCATCCACGCAAGGGAAAGTCCTATCCGGACACGGGGAGGTCCTTCTACCTCGTTTCTTCACGACCCATTAGTTCGGACCATGTCACATAGGCCAACTCCTCGAGGACCCCATAGTCCAGGACTCCCTCATTGACATGTTTATCCCTTCCTTGTAACCGACCATGTGTAACTGTAATACCCCTAGTGTCTATATAAACCAGAGGTTTTTGTTCGTAGAGGTTAGAACAACAACCATCATCCTACTCACCTAGGGTTTAGTTCATCTGATCTCATGGTAGATCTACTCTGTAATCATCCTATACACTTCAATATAATCAAGCAGGACATTGGGTTTTACCTCTTCAAGAGGTCCCGAAACCTGGGTAACATCGTTTCCTTCATCCCTTGTTCCCCATTGATCCAGGATCCATATCTTGGGACCCCTACCCAAGATCCGCCGGTTTCGACACCGACATTGGTGCTTTCACTGAAAATTCTGCTGTTGGATGGCTGAAGGATCGATGGCCCACCTAATCATCGGAGACAGCATCGACACCGAGGACATCTTTATTCCCGCCCAACTTTTCACATTTGGCAGCATCGTTCTGCACACCAACTCGACCGGTCACCTCGACCAGGTCGACAGTTTCGCCCCTGAGCATCGGATCAGGTTTGGTAATCTAGAATACATCACTGACACCCAGGGCGATCTGATCTTCACCGGCTTCTCAGCATTGTCTGAAGCACCCGAGAGTCCTGAGGCTTCAACTTTGGATCTCTTTCATACCCAATTTACGGGTTGGCCCTTACTTTGGATCCGACCTCGAGCCTGGAAGCGACATCGACGTTCGAAGACCGGCAGTCAGCCATGGCCGGACTCACCCCCCTTACCATGGATCTGGCTTTGAGCCTTGATGCAACCTCGACGTCCGAAGACCGGGGGAGTCAGACCTGGCCGGATTTGCCCCTCACCTCACCATTACTCTAGAGGTCGGCTCCAAAGAAAGCCGCCAATCAACACCTCGTGAGTTGCAAGGCTGAGGAAGAGGCGTTGTGTCTGCGCACTGGGAAACGGCCGCGCACCAGGGTACTCGTGGCGCGCCGCAAGCGCTCCTGTGAGCGCCATGGCTTTTATTAGGAACAATTTAGTTTTGTAAGGCAACCTCATTAGTTTTGGGACGCAAATGATAAATCCTGAACGTTCGAGAATTATTAGCATGCTTAATTGAGTATGTAAAAGGAATTTTTTGGAAACCTTGTGTATCCATACGCATTTTGTAAGTACGTGCATATAGCACAAACTTAACTATATATCGCACTACATGTCTCTCTCTATATATGCTTGCAGACTGTGCTACTACTATTACTGATGTACGTGCAAATGCACGTTTTAACATTACGATGCGGTTTTTGTAAAAGTAGAAAAACAACACTAGTCAAGCGTGTGAAACGATTCAATGCAAAATAAATGCAAAAATGCTCATTTGATTGTTTACTTTTAGCTTCCTTCTCTGTGGTTTTTTCTCTATTGTACTTTTTATGGAGTATCTCACTGGTCGGGAAGGCATGCAAATTCCCAAACTGCTTCATACACCCTGTATCGAATTTTTTTCCTGAAAAGTCGTGACGAGTAATTGGAATTCCAACTTGAGTAGAGTAGTACTACTAGGAGTACCAGGGGCTAGTTCTTTTAGGCTTCTAGATTAGTAATCCCATAACTACTACCTCCGTCCTGGTTTATTGGTCCCCATTGTAATCTGTGTCAAATTTTGACCATAAACTAGCAAGATGCCCGTGCATTGCACGGAAAATCAAGATAAATTTGTATGAGTAGTTTATCTTGTGAGAGAAAAGGGTGAACGAGGGAAGGCCAAATTTACAAATGTGAAGAGGGGGTGTGGGTATCTTTTTGCAAAATTTCTATAGTTTCCTTCCTATCCGTCAAATATTAAATCGGATGGCCTATATTGCAGGATGGCAGGCCCACCATCATCACCAATTGCTATAGTTTTTATATCAGTTAAATATTTCGTCAAAATTTATTACAAATTACAATGGTGACTAATAAACCAGGATGGAGGTAGTAGTTTAGAAGCCCAAATGAATGAGTGAGGCGCCTTATGTTACTCTCCACTATGACTAGTCTTATGGGAAAAGTTGGGGAAGAGATGACTTATTCTTTAAGCCGCCAAAAGAACTGGCCCTAGGAGTAGTAGCTAGGGATACTAGGAGTAGTAGCTAGGGATCGAGTGTGCGATATTAACCGGACAAAGTAAATGGAGAGATGAAATGCAAAAAAGACAAAGGGATGTGATGGTTGCTTGTCCGTTTATTTTACCAGGCCACTTATTCCTGGGAGTGGTGGGGTTTTGTGATATGACGACTTTACTGCCGCGCCACGAGCGGGGTGAGACTCCCGTGCAGCGCTGCCCTCTACACTAGTACTACCTCGGTCATGTTTTATTAGTCCCCCATGTAATTTGACTAAAGAATTAAGTGACAAAATGTTAGTGCTTGTCAACAAAAACTATATCGTTGGATTCGTATTTGAACATAGTTTTCAATGATATAATTTTTGGTGGCATGCATGAACATTTATTGTACTATATATAATGTTAGTTAAATTTATGGTCGTACTATATATAGTAAGGTGCACGTGCATTGCACGGAACAGTGAAATGCATTGATCGCGGAGTTGTTTATTTTGACAAAGTATGTGGGGGTCATCTCATGTGTAATGAGTATCAATAGGTTTCTTCAGATATTGTTTCTTCTCTAGAGCTCACAAGCATCCGGGTGGAATAGATTAAAAAGTATCTTTTGCAAACAAAAGCGTTCAACTATTCAACCTGCATCCAAAACTTGTGAAGAAATAACACTTATTGTGCTTTGCAAGAAATGATCTTTAAGAATTAGTTTTTGAGTATCAATTTTGTTTATTTTTTCTAGACCACCATGAATGTACTCCCTCCGTCTAGGTGAATAAGTCATCTTAAGTTGTGCACCGTGACCAAGGAGGGGCAAACGAGAGAACTTAATGTTTATTTGCTAATTAATAGCATTGCATGCAATGAACTAACCATTGCATGTCATGTTTGGTAGTCTCGAGTCATTGAAAACATGCACGCCCCACAGCTCTTATTGGTTGATATGTCAAGAAACAAGAAACAAGGTGGGAGTTAATGCACCATGCGTAAGTGTTTTGGGATTATTTGGTTTTCCTAAGGTGACTTGGAAGGGGTAGAGGAGATGTAAGAAATGGTTCATCATAAGTCTTTCACCATAACTGTAGTAAAAGTTCTCAATTAATCTCATAAATGGCAAGCGAGAACTCTAATGGAGCAAAATCATACATGGCAGATTCTAGACTAAACCATAAATGGACACACTTTTATTCAAGTGCGATACTCTAATAGAGCAAGATCATGCACGGAAGGTTCTATACTATATAAATAAGAAGTCTCCACATGCTTAGACAACGAATTACATTGAGCGAAGACTAATGATGAACAACTGACTTGGTAATGCATATGACTAGGTGAACCTCCTTGGAGTCCCCGTGCATCATCTTGGGGTGAAAATCATACCAGACGTCTTCCATGTCCACATTGCCGGGAACGGAGCAGCTCGGCACAGTCCCAGCCAGCGTGATGGAGGCAGCGTGGGCGCCCTCGTACTTCGGAGCGGCAGTAATAGTGAGAACGCACGCGTACACCGGCCTTGTGTCAGCGTCACCGGTGTCGCCCTTGACACACACTAATGAGAGGGGGCGGCGGCCTGTGTGGGCCTTGCCCGTGCCCACGGCAAGAGGAAGACGATACCGCCTCCTTTGTGATTAGCAGGCGGTGGTGATCCTCCAGCAACTTTGGCACGACAAACAGGTAGCACGTCTCATACTTGATGTTCACTTCTCGTGGGCAAGTAGTGCTTGACGGACGGTGCCGTGAGGTGATGCACGAGGCATGCCGCCGAGCCCTCAAAAGGCGGCGTACACTCATAGCAGTAGCAGGGCGCGTGCGCACATCTAGAACTATGCTCCGCCAGCGAGTGGTTGTAGGGGAAGTTGCGACCGACAAATGGAGCGCAAGAACAACACACGAAGAAGTAGATGGTGTCCTTACTAGTACTCTCTAGTACTTCCCTAGTCCCTAGTCCTCCCTAGATAAAAAATAGAGTTGGTGATGATGGTGTGCCTGCCATCCTGCAATATAGGCCGTCCGGTCTATATCTGATGGATAGGACGGAAATAATGGCAATTTTGCAAAAAGATACCCACACCCCTCTCCACATTTTAAAATAAGGCCTTGCCTCGTTCATCATTATCTCCCACAACTTCATTGCTGAGCAATTAAAAAAGGAAGTCTGTCGAACAATCTGGCATGGTGGTCGCTGCAGGCGCCTGATGTCTACTATGCAACCTTCTTCTTATAGACGTTGTTGGGCCTCCAAGTGTAGAGGTTTGTAGGACAGTAGAAAATTTCCCTCAAGTCGATGACCTAAGGTTTATAAATCCATGGGAGGTGTAGGATGAAGATGGTCTCTCTCAAACAACCCTGCAACCAAATAACAAAGAGTCTCTTGTGTCCCCAACACACAAAATACAATGGTAAAATTGTATAGGTGCACTAGTTCGGCGAAGAGATGGTGATACAAGTGCAATATGGATGGTAGATATATGTTTTTGTAATCTGAAAATATAAAAACAGCAAGGTAGCAAGTAACAAAAGTGAGCGAAAACGGTATTGCAATGCTTCAAAACAAGGCCCAGGGTTCATACTTTCACTAGTGCAAGTTCTCTCAACAATGATAACATAATTGGATCATATAACAATCCCTCAATGTGCAACAAAGAGTCACTCCAAAGTCACTAATAGAGGAGAACAAACAAAGAGATTATTGTAGGGTACGAAACCACCTAAAAGTTATTCTTTCCGATCAATCCATTGGGCTATTCCTATAAGTGTCACAAACAGCCCTAGAGTTTGTACTAAAATAACACCTTAAGACACACATCAACCAAAACCCTAATGTCACCTAGATAATCCAATGTCACCTCAAGTATCTATAGGTTTGATTATACAACATGCATCACACAATCTCAGATTCATCTATTCAAACCAACACAAAGAACTTCAAAGAGTGCCCCAAAGTTTCTACCGGAGAGTCAAGACGAAAACATGTGCCAATCCCTATGCATAAGTTCACAAGGTCATAGAACCCGCAAGTTGATCACCAAAACATACATAAAGTGAATCACGTGAATATCCCATTGTCACCACAAATAAGCACATGCAAGACATACATCAAGTGTTCTCAAATCCATAAAGACTCAGTCCGATAAGATAACTTCCTGAAATTGCTAGTTATCGACTAGAGGGGGGTGAATAGGCGATTTTTATCAAAGTCTTCAAAACATGGAAGTTTCAAAGACAAACAATAGAAATGACCTAATTGATATGCAGCGGAAGATAAACTACGACAAGCAAGCCATAGTCAAGTATGCAATAGCGTTAACGTACAAAGACTAATAGCAGCTAGGTAGTAGGATCAGGATGGAAGATAGTATGAAGCCAATCAACAATAGTAGTCAGCAATGAAGTCAATCAGATAAGACAGATAAGTAATGACTTCACGAAGACAAACTCAAAGTAAAGGAGGGAAGAGATAGAACCAGTCACTTGTTGAAGACACAGGATTTGTTGGACCAGTTCCAGTTGCTGTGACAACTGTACGTCTGGTTAGGGAGGCTGAGATTCAACTCAGAAGACCGTGTCTTCACCTTATTCCCCTTGAGCTAAGGACACTTAGTCCTCGCCCAATCACTCTGGTAAGTCTTCAAGGTAGACTTCCAAACCTTCACAGACTTCGTTCACCTGGCAATCCACAATGACTCTTGGATGCTCAGAACGCGACGCCTAACCGGCTGGAGGATACACAGTCCTCAAGTGTAATAAGTCTTCAGGTCACACAGACAGAAAGACTTCAGTGATGCCTAACACTCTTTGGCTCTGGGTGTTTGGGCTTTGTCCTCACAAGGATTTCTCTCTCAAAGGCTTTGAGGTGGGTTGCTCTCAAAACGACAAAAGCCGTAAACTAACTCTGAGCAGCCACCAATTTATGGTGTAGGGGGTGGGCTATTTATAGCCACTAGGCAACCCGACCTGATTTGTCCAAAATGACCCTGGGTCACTAAGGAACTAACACGTGTTCCAACGGTCAGATTTCAAACACACGCGACAACTTTACTTGGGCTACAAGCAAAGCTGACTCATCCAGCTCTGGATAAGATTTGATCTCATTGTCTTCGCTCGAAGACATAGGATTTGAGTTGAGCATCACTTCAGTCACTCTGACTTAGTTCACTTGGACCCCACTTAACAGTACGGTGGTTCCTATGACTCAACAAAGAAGAAAAGGAAGCGACGAATCCACACAGTCTTCGCGCTCCATAGTCTTCACGCTATGTCTTCTCATGTCATAGTCTTCAATATGAATATCTTCTCGTACCACCATTGTCTTCAATGTCTTCATACATTTTTATGGGTCATCTCCGGTAGGTAAACCGAATCAATGAGGGACACTACCTGCGTTATCCTGCAACTCTCACAAACGCATTAGTCCCTCAACCAACTTTGTCGTCAATACTCCAAAACCAACTAGGGGTGGCACTAGATGCACTTACAATCTCCCCCTTTTTGGTGATTGATGACAAACTGGTTGAAGTTTTCAATGGGGATAAATATGTGAAATTGTAAGGATAGGAAATAGTCTTCATAAGTAGCAAGGGCTCCCCCTGAAGATGTGCATATAAGTAATTTTGCTTTTGGAATGCAAATGCACATGGCGGGTTGTACTTGTGGAGATCCACTTCAACTTATGAAGATAATTCATCATGCATGAAATGATATAGCTTATAGGATGACATGCATAATGAAAAATGGACGTCTGCAGGATGATCTAAGTGCGGAAGTTATCATCGCATCACAGTAAAGCAAACAAGTAGCAGACGACCATCAAGTTTAGGTGTTACAACTCAAAGAACCAAATGTTTTAAAAAGCAAGAGTTGTAAGCACGAGGCAAAAATATAATGCAGCCGCCCATATGAACCTGCTTGAAGACTATCAAACTCATACGCTTCTCCCCCTTTTGTCAGTAATGACCAAAAAGGTTTGAAGACATAGAGCATCTACTCGTCCTCATGAGGAGTAGTTGAAGCAGCAGGGTTGTCGTTGTCGTTTGGCGGTGCAGATGAACTTGGTGCAGTGTCGATGCGTGCAGAAGTAGGAGGTGGTGAAGTAGCATCATCTTCGTCATCGATCACTCTGGCATTGATAGTTGCCGCAGAGGAAGAATATTCAGAATCTTCAAGAGATGGAGTACGACGTAGGACAGTAGTCTGTGGAGGAGTGGAGTCAAACTGGAATCATTCATTGAAGCCATCGTCTTGAAGATCTGCTTCAACACTAAGCAGGGTCAAGCTCTTCCATGATCGCCGACAAGTTTCATGAGCAACAAAGGCATTCTTGGTGGCAAGGTTGCGAATGCGATTGACATCCACCAAGAGGCTTTGCATCTATCTCTTGAGCCATAAATGATGCTTATCCTATTTCTGATGAAGGGCCACAAGAAGTTCTCGGTCATTGAGTACGCGAGAACGCTTCCGAGGCCTTTGTGCAATGGTGCTTTCAGTGGCTTCAGTGGGTGCTCAATGAGGCAGACAAGTGTTTCCAGCCAAAGGATAGATTCGAGTCGCTGCTTGAACACCTTCAATAGGCTGAGTGAAGCTTTGGTGCTTGGCATTCTAAAGACAAAGAGGCTTCTTGGCAGGTTCAGGGTATATAGCTTCAACTGACATATCAACCTCTGGTAGAAAAATCACATGATTGCGAGCAGATGGTTGATAGTTGACAGATGAGTGTCGCTTGATGAGGCGCATGACCCATGGAGCATAAAACTTCAGACCAAATAGGTCAAAGCCGGAAGCAGCAAGTTGCCTGATGAAGAAGTCTTGCGCATTGAAGCTGATGCCATTGAGAATGTAGAAGACCAAAGTCTTCATAGCTCCTTCAAGCTTTGCCGCTGATGAATGTCCTTTGATAGGCCATAGAGTTCGCCTAATGATGTGATATATGGTGCGTGGCAGATACTCAAGGTCTTCAACAAAGAACTCTGTTGGATATTCAGCATCACGAGGCAAAGGCTTCATCATGCTCAACATCTGAATCATATTGGGTTCAGGCTTATGAAAGATGCTTTCCAAAGCATTGCGGTGATTTTGACAACCAGGTTCATAGAGTTCTCCTGGAGTGGATAGGCCTGTAAGCTCAATGATGTCGAGAGCTTTGGCTTCATGATGAACATTTCCTGTCATCCACTCTAGAATCCATGTCGTGATATCTCTGTTGTAGCCGCGAATGTGCAGAGTAGCATAGAATGGAAGCAATAGCTCTTCATTCCAGTGTTCTTTATTTGTGACAAAATTGAGCAGCCCAGCATCACGAAAGCAATCAAGTGCTTCTTCTAAGCAGGGGAGTCCAATAATGGCTTCAGTGTCGAGGCACACATGAGGGAAAATGCGCCCTTGATCATACAGAACACAGGAGTAATAGCTTCGCTGCTGATGACTCCAGAATCGATCTGATGATATTCTTGGCTTCGTGTAGGGGTTCTTCAAGCTGTCAAAGAATGTGTTGTGGCTCTTGAAGCCATTTGCATTGAAAGACCCTGGTGAGTTTGCAGTACCTGGAAACCTTGGCAGTCTTGGCTTGGGCTTCTGGACCTGAGGCCTATGCTCAATGTGATAGTCAAATTGAGGACCAGAGACATTAGGCGGAGGGACCAGAACGGGCCATCTTACTGTGATTAGCTCGCCATGGTTGTATGCTTGCTCAATTGTATAGGGCCTTGGGGGCGGAATAGGAGCAGTGGCAGCAGCTGAGGCTTCAGGCTGCACAACAGGTGCTTCAGGAGCATTAGCTTCATTAGCTTCAGGTGCAGTGGCCTCATTAGCTTCAGGCACACTGGTTGGTTCAAGCTCCACATTAGCTTCAGCCATGACAATGTCATTGGCTTCACTTGCGTTGGTTGTGGCAGCTTCAGGATTTTGAACCTCCACTTGAGGAGCTGGAGGGTCAGGCACAGACACGCTCACTTCATGAACAGTTTCTTCAGGCATGGGGGGAGTTTGGACACGTTCTTCTTGATGTTCCTCATCGGCGGATGCAGCCGGATTGTCTTCAGCAGCTTGTGCTTCAGACACAGAGACATTCACAGTTGGAGTGGCTTCAGAGAACACTTGACGTGCAACAGGTTGACGGTGCACTTCTCCTTCTGGAACGCTCGGAAGAGGGACTTGAGGCCTTGGTCCTTTGCGAAGCCTTTGAAGTACAGGCGACGCCTTTGGAGATGGAGTGGGCAGGTCCTCATCCTCTTCAACTTGTACGGATGGTGTGCTTTGTTGTTGTTGGGGAGTACTGGGGGAGTCTTGTTGCTGTGGGTGATCAGCCCACGATGCATCCTGAGCAATTGGCGTCAGAGGACGACCAATGCTGATGTTTTCGCTGTTCGTACGAACAGGCGATGATACCACATTATATTCGATCTGAGGAAGAACTTCATCATCTTCAACACTGTCATGATAACCAATGTCTTCAGCAGCGGTGGGTTCAGCTGCTGGTATATCTTCAGCTTCAGGAGCCTCTGTGGAAGCAGGCTCATGAACAGTCATGCGAAGTTCTTGGGATGCAGATGCAGGACGAACCACTGAGATGGGTTCAACAACAAGGGGCTCTATGGGAGCAGCCCGACTCTTCTTGGTCTTGCGCTTCTTCTTGGAGGGAGCGGCATCTGAGGCTTCGGTGTTCTTCCTCTTTCTGGCTTCAGCCTCGGCAGCCCTCGTCTTCTTCTGTTCAGAAGCGGTTGTGGTGACCTTTGGCTTCGAGCCAGTCATGCTGCTCGGGAAGATAATGCGTGGGGCTTCTTGGCTTGAAGGTGCAGGCTGGTCAGCAGAAAGCTTCTTCTTTTTCTTTGCAGCCATCCTGGGGTCAATGCCAGGATGGCCAAGTGACTTGCGCTTCTCAGCCTCATTGTAGGCAAGCACACACTTATCAGCCAAACGCTTCATGCGCTCACAAGAGCCTTGAGCTTCTTGGCGCTTCTTCAGAAAAGCTTCTTTAAGCTCATGCAACATGACTTTGAAGTTTCTGACGTCTTGAACACTTAGCTTGGCCACATGCTTCTTGAATTGAGCCTTCTCATAATCAATCTTGTTCTTGAGCTCAACGATTCGCTGAGCGAGAGCCAGCTCAGAAGCAATGGCACCATTGAAGGCGACACTTAGGCCAATGGGAAGCTGTAAATCTTCAAAGCTGACATTGGGGGTGTCGAACCACTCATCAATGAAATTGTGGATGATGGCCACATCAAAGAGAGGCAAGTTGTTGAAGATTTCTGCTTCTTCCTTGCTCTTTATCAGCTGCTCAAGAGCATCATCAGCAAGATCTTCATCACTTGACAGATCAATGGGTTCTTCATGCAGAATGGCGGTGGGAGTCAAGGCTTGATCAGTATGCCTGACAAGTTGCTTTTTCTTCTCTGTCTTCTTGGAGATACGGGATTGATCTTCAGACTGCACACTGGCTTCAGGAGGTGCAGTGGCCAGAGGCTTCACACGAGAAGCTTTTGGAGGTGCAGCTGATGATGAAGCCTTAATCTTCTTTGGCTTCTGCGGCCTTGGAGTAGGAGCTGGGGCTTCATCAGAATCAACATTATTGCAGAATGATCTACCTTGGCACCTTGGACCAAGATGTAAGTGATGAGGCCATCAAGGTTTGCAAAGGGGCCAATTCTGTTTTTTTCAGCTTCACGTGTGCCATCATCACGGGGAGCAGAGGGACCAGGATTGAAGTCTAATCCCCGTGACTTCTTGTTTTCCTTTGCCGAAGCCTTAGCAAACTGGAAGTTGCGCTTGAAGAGATTGTCGTCACGACACCAGAGCAATGATGATGGGTCGGCTTCTTCAGGCTGCGGCCCACAGACCATGCAAGGATAGAATTCTTGCGCAATGGCTTCAGCTTTGTTCTTGGGGGGAAGGCCTCGATAGAGAATATCACCCCAAGGGCTCTTGATAGCGTTTTTCTCTGCGTACTCCTGGGTGACGAACTTGTACTTGTACCACTGTTCAGCCCAATAGCGTCGAATCCATTGGATTCGAGTCTTGCGCTGATTGTAATCTTCTTCAGGATCTGTTTTATACATTTCTGCCAGATCATCAAGTAGATCCTTTGAAGTTCCCCCACGATGCTGTCTGCCACCCTTCCTTGCTGATTTTTCTGCAGCCATGAACTTCAAGCTGAATGGCTTCAATACGTTCAGAGGCTTCAGAGATTTACGCTTGCTGGTCAAGCAGGAACTGGCTTCAAGAGAATTGATATGATGCTGTAAGTATTCTGCAAACGAATGCAGACTATGAGAACCAAGGGATTCTCCCACGGACATGTACCTGTGACAACATTAGAGATGCGAGGGAAGGGGAAGAGGTCATATGCATTCTCAGAAGATTTTGAAGATAAATCAGTTTGAAGATATTGACCTCATGATGCGAAGACATTCACTTATATTGGTGACTTGGTTCCAGATTTGTACCAATCCATGAATGAGTACAAGTGAGGAATCAAACTAGACAGGAAATCTAAGTGAATTGACTCGGCGATATGAGATGCAGACATAATAGATCTAACATTGAATAGGCAGAAACTACTTTTGGTAAACAGGATGAATCTTGAAGATCAAAAAGGTGGTAAAAATAGAGTTATAATTACCGCACAAAGAACTGCTAGATGGGAAGAATAGGAGACCGAGCAGTTCAGCCCACCGTGCCCTAACTTGGCGACGGAGGACACCTATGGCGATGGCGGAGAGGACGATGTCCGCAGCCGGCATGAGGACGGCGTCGGAGAAGTCGCGGCAGCTAAGCACTTCGTCGCCGGCGTCATCGCGAGCTAGCGGTGGCGCTAGGGGTTTGATGGAGGTGGAGAGGTGGAAGAAGGATTTCTGTACCGCAGGGGACAAGTATTTATAAGTAGGTGAGAGACACATCGCAATTACGCTGGTGCCCCTGGCGGTTCACATCTGAGGGGTACGTGGCAAGCATGCAACATACTTAGAATTGTCCCACGTTCCCACGCCCGCCATGCATGTCGGAGAGTTGTTCCAGCTTCTCCGGATTTCAACAATAAAGATAAGTCATTTAAAACAGATTTAATGTTTGTCTCTTTGCCTTCTGCTGACTAGGACGCAGAGAAGACATTCGACAGTTTCAATAGAATGCATATGATTTGGACAGATAGATTTTGAGATAGGAAGCATAGAGAGGTTAGGGTCCGATCACATTCACTTAGTTCAAAAGATCCAATCTTGAAGACATAGCTATAAGTGAATGCTGTAGAGGACAGAACACTAGTATATATATATATATATATATATATATATATATCAGAAAGAAATCAAATCATCATAGTGTAGAAGATCATGAAGATAAATTGAAACTGAAGACAAACCAAATGCGAAGTTATTGCAATATAACGCCATGAGTGAAACACTTTAAACAGAGAAAGTTGGTGGTGGCGTTACCCACCGTATAGGAAGTATTAGACCCAGACACGGCGCACAATTATCGTGGCGCTCCGAAGTCAAATTCCATGTTAATGTATTCACACTCAGAGTGTAAATCTTCATTGATTGAAGATATACATTACTTTGTGTGTTGCACATCTAAGTCATCAACATGCATAAGTGTTAGGATGTGTGCCTGATCACAGGACATTAGAGGATTCCAAGATATTTAGCTCACACCGTAACTTGCAAAACCTTTTCTCATCCAAGGGCTTTGTGAAGATATCTGCCAACTGCTCTTCAGTGTTGACGTGCATGATATCTATATCTTTCTTCATAACATGATCTCTGAGAAAGTGATGACGTATTTCAATGTGCTTTGTCTTTGAGTGCTGGACTGGATTGTTGGCTATCTTGATGGTACTTTCGTTGTCGCAGAAGAGAGGTACTTGTTTCAGGTTGATGCCATAATCCTTGAGAGTTTGCTTCATCCATAGAAGCTGAGCACAACAGGATCCAGCAGCAATGTATTCAGATTCAGCAGTTGAGAGTGATACACAGTTTTGCTTCTTTGAAGACCAACAGACAAGTGATCATCCCAGAAAGTGACATGTTCCTGATGTTGACTTGCGATCCACCTTGTCACCAGCATAATCAGCATCCGAGAATCCAACTAGGTCAAACCTTGAGCCCTTTGGATACCATAATCCGAGTGTTGGGGTGTAAGCCAAATATCGAAGAATTCTCTTCACAGCTAAGTGATGCGATTCCTTTGGTGCCACTTGGAATCGAGCACACATGCAAACACTAAGCATAATATCTGGCCTAGATGCACATAAATAAAGCAAAGAACCAATCATGGAGCGGTATACCTTTTGATCGAACTCTTTACCATTGTCGTCGGGACCAAGATGGTGTTTGGCTGGCATTGGCGTCGTGTAGCCTTTGCAGTCTTCCATTCCAAACTTCTTCAAACAATCTTTGAGGTATTTTTCTTGAGATATGAAGATGCCATTTCGTTGCTGATGAATTTGAAGACCAAGGAAGAACTTCAGCTCTCCCATCATGGACATCTGATATTGCTCTTGCATCATGTATCCAAACTCATCACTATACTTCTGGTTGGTGCAGCCGAAGATAATGTCACCCACATATATTTGGCACACAAACAGTTCACCATCATTTGTCTTCGTGAAGAGTGTGGGATCGAGGGATCCAGGTTTAAAGCCTTTTCTCTTCAGGAAGTCTTTGATCGTATCATACCATGCGCGAGGAGCTTGTTTGAGGCCATACAGTGCTTTGTTTAGCTTGTACACCATATCATGATGTTTTGGATCTTCAAAGCCAGGTGGTTGAACGACATATACTTCTTCTTCAATCTTGCCATTGAGAAATGCACTCTTTACATCCATTTGATATAGCAAGATATTGTGATGATTAGCGTAGGCTAACAGTATGCGAATAGCTTCAAGTCTAGCCACAGGGGCAAATGTTCCATCGAAATCAATTCCTTCAACTTGAGTATATCCTTGTGCCACAAGACGTGCTTTGTTTCTGACGACTTGACCATGCTCATCTTGCTTGTTTCGATATATCCATTTTGTTCCAATAATGTTATGCTTGCGAGGGTCAGGTCGCTTGACAAGTTCCCAAACATTATTCAGCTTGAACTGTTGAAGTTTTTCTTGCATGGCTTGAATCCATTCAGGTTCCATAAAAGCTTCAGCAACTTTCTTGGGTTCTGATATTGACACAAATGAAAAGTGCCCACAGAAGTTTGCTAACTGTGTTGCTCTTGAGCGAGTAAGCGGACCAGGCGCGTTGATGTTGTCAATCATCTTCTCGATTTGTATTCATTTGCAACACGAGGATGAACAGGGCGAAAATTTGGCTCATGCTGATCATTGACATCATTGGAAGTATTGTCTTCGGTCTGAGCATTGTCTTTAGGTTGGTTTGGTGCAGAAATGATAAGCTCCTCTTCAGGCTATGCTTCACAAGGCATGATTTCACCAGTTCCCATCAGCTTGATAGATTCGCTTGAAGGAGCTTCATCAAGTGTGTTTGGCAGGAGCTCTCATTGTGAACCATTGGTTTCATCAAATCGCACATCCACTGTTTCAACGATTTTGTAGTGGAAGAGGTTGAAGACTCTGTAAGAGTGGGAATCCTTTCCATAGCCAAGCATGAAGCCTTCGTGAGCTTTGGGTTCAAATTTTGACTTGTGATGGGGATCCTTGATCCAGCACCTAGCTCCAAAGACTCTGAAGTAGCCGGCATTTGGCTTCTTGCTAGTAAGGATCTCATAGCATGTTTTGCCCAGAAGCTTATGGACGTAGACACGGTTGATGATATGACAAGATGTATCAATGGCTTCAGGCCAGAATTTTCTTGGTGTCTTGTACTCGTCAAGCATTGTACGAGCCATCTCAATGAGGGTTCTGTTCTTGCGCTCTACAATGCCGTTTTGCTGAGGTGTGTATGGAGCAGAAAATTCATGAGTGATTCCCATTGTATCCAGATACAGATCAAGTCCTGTGTTCTTGAATTCAGTGCCATTGTCATTTCTGATATGCTTGATCTTCACGCCATAATTGTTCATTGCTCGATTTGCGAAGCGCCTGAAGACATCTTGCACTTCAGTCTTGTAAAGAATTATATGAACCCATGTGTATCTTGAGTTGTCATCAACAATGACGAAGCCATAGAGACAGGCAGTTGTTGTGAGGGTGGAGTAGTGAGTAGGTCCACATAAGTCCATGTGTAACAGCTCGAAGGGTTGAGATGTTGTCATGATTGTCTTCGAGGGGTGCTTTGCCCTTGTCATCTTTCCAGCTTCACAGGCACCACACAGATGATCCTTCTTGAACTTAACATCTTCGATGCCAATGATATGCTTCTTCTTGACAAGTGAGTGTAAGTTCCTCATGCCAGCATGTCCCAGCCTTCGATGCCAGAGCCAGCACTCTGAAGCTTTTGTGAGAAGACATACGGCAAGCTGTGGACCAGCTGAGAAATCTACCACGTATAGATCATCTTTCCTATATCCTTCAAAGACTAGAGATTTGTCAGATTCCATTAGTACAAGGCAACGATATTTTCCAAATAGCACAATCATGTTTAAGTCACAAAGCATTGAGACAGTCATTAAGTTGAACCCAAGGGATTCAACAAGCATCACTTTATCCATGTGTTGATCCCTAGAGATTGCAACTCTACCTAGACCCAATACTTTGCTTTTACCAGTGTCAGCAAATGTGATTTGACTCTTGTCGGATGGACGTAAGGTTGAGTCCATGAGAAGACTTCGATCACCAGTCATATGATTAGTGCATCCACTGTTAATAATCCATTCTGAAGCTTTTGGTGACATGCCCTTGGCACCGCGTGCCATGAAGCAGTAGGTGGGAGCAGGTTCGTCCTTGTCATCATTAGCGTTGGTGTGGGAGTCATTGTCTTCAGAGTTGAAGATGGACTTTGCGACGTAGGCTGTGGCCAGAGCCAGACTTGCAATGCTAGAGTCGGACTCAGCTTCAGATTCCACCTCTGCCTCCTCAGAAGCAGACTCCTCTTCTGAATCCATTTCCTTGCCAACAAAAGCAGGAGCCTTGCCAGATGAGCTCTTCTTATGAGATGAGGATTTTGATGTAGACTTGGAAGAAGACTTTGATGATTTCTTCTTCTTCTTGTCATCAGAGTCATATTCCTTGCTCTTCTTATTTTTCTTCTCGTTGTCCCACTGAGGACACTCAGAGATGTAGTGCCCAGGCTTCTTACACTTGTGACATGTTCTCTTCTTGTTGTCTTAAGTGGAAGCTTCATCATTTCTTGAACTGGATCGTGAAGACTTTCTGAAGCGCTTCTTCTTGGTGAATTTCTGGAACTTCTTCACAAGCATAGCAAGCTCCCTTCCAATGTCTTCAGGATCATCAGAACCGCAGTCAGATTCTTCTTCTTTAGATGAGGAAAGAACTTTTGCCTTCAAAGCACGAGTTCGGCCATAGTTGGGGCCATAGATATCTCTTTTCTCAAAAAGCTGGAACTCATGTGTATTGAGCTCTCAAGTATATCAGACGGATCGAGTGTCTTGAAGTCAGGACATTCTTGTATCATGAGGGCAAGGGTGTCAAAGGAGGTGTCAAGTGATCTCAGCAGTGTCTTGACAATTTCATGCTTGGTGATTTCAGTGGCGCCAAGAGCCTGAAGCTCATTTGTGATGTCGGTGAGGCGATCAAACGTGAGCTGGACATTTTCATTGTCGTTTCTCTTGAAGCGATTGAAGAGATTGCGAAGAACACTGATTCTCTGGTCTCTTTGTGTAGATACGCCTTCATTGACCTTGGACAGCCAGTCCCAGACTAGCTTTGACGTTTCCAGAGCACTCACACGGCCATACTATCCTTTGGTCAGATGACCACAGATGATGTTCTTTGCAGTCGAGTCCAGTTGAATGAAGTTCTTGACATCAGTAGGGGTGACACCTTCACCAGTTTTGGGAACGCCATTCTTGACGACATACCAGAGGTCGACATCAATGGCTTCAAGATGCATGCGCATCTTATTATTCCAGTAGGGATATTCTGTTCCATCGAACACGGGGCAAGCAACAGAGACTTTGATTATCCCTGCAGTCGACATAGCTAAACTCCAGGTGGTTAAACCGAATCACATAGAACAAGGGAGTACCTAGCTCTGATACCAATTGAAAGTGCTAGTTATCGACTAGAGGGGGGGGGGTGAATAGGCAATTTTTATCAAAGTCTTCAAAACATGGAAGTTTCGAAGACAAACAATAGAAATGACCTAATTGATGTGCAGCGGAAGATAAACTACGACAAGCAAGCCATAGTCAAGTATGCAATAGCGTTAATGTACGAAGACTAATAGCAGCTAGGTAGTAGGATCAGGATGGAAGATAGTATGAAGCCAATTAACAATAGTAGTCAAGCAATGAAGTCAATCAGATAAGATAGATAAGTAATGACTTCACAAAGACAAACTCAAAGTAAAGGAGGGAAGAGATAGAACCAGTCACTTGTTGAAGACACAGGATTTGTTGGACCAGTTCCACTTGTTGTGACAACTGTACGTCTGGTTAGGGAGGCTGAGATTCAACTCAGAAGACCGTGTCTTCACCTTATTCCCCTTGAGCTAAGGACACTTAGTCCTCGCCCAATCTCTCTGGTAAGTCTTCAAGGTAGACTTCCAAACCTTCACAGACTTCGTTCACCCGGCAATCCACAATGACTCTTGGATGCTCAGAACGCGACGCCTAACCGGCTGGAGGATACACAGTCCTCAAGTGTAATAAGTCTTCAGGTCACACAGACAGAAAGACTTCAGTGATGCCTAACACTCTTTGGCTCTGGGTGTTTGGGCTTTGTCCTCGCAAGGATTTCTCTCTCAAAGGCTTCGAGGTGGATTGCTCTCAAAACGACAAAAGCCGTAAACTAACTCTGAGCAGCCACCAATTTATGGTGTAGGGGGTGGGCTATTTATAGCCACTAGGCAACCCGACCTGATTTGTCCAAAATGACCCTGGGTCACTAAGGAACTGACATGTGTTCCAACGGTCAGATTTCAAACACACGCGACAACTTTACTTGGGCTACAAGCAAAGCTGACTCATCCAGCTCTGGATAAGGTTTGCTCTCATTGTCTTTGCTCGAAGACATAGGATTTGAGTTGAGCATCACTTCAGTCACTCTGACTTAGTTCACTTGGACCCCACTTAACAGTACAGTGGTTTCTATGACTCAACAAAGAAGAAAAGGAAGCAACGAATCCACACAGTCTTCGCGCTCCATAGTCTTCACGCAATGTCTTCTCATGTCATAGTCTTCAATATGAATATCTTCTCGTACCACCATTGTATTCAATGTCTTCATACATTTTTAGGGGTCATCTCCGGTAGGTAAACCGAATCAATGAGGGACACTACCTGCGTTATCCTGCAATTCTCACAAACGCATTAGTCCCTCAACCAACTTTGTCGTCAATACTCCAAAACCAACTAGGGGTGGCACTAGATGCACTTACACTTCCAAGGGAAAACTCAATCCATTACAAGAAGGTAGAGGGGAGAAACATCATATGATCCAACTATAATAGCATAGCTCGCGGTACATCAAGAACGTGCCAAATCAAGAACACGAGAGATAGAGAGATCAAACACATAGCTACTAGTACATACCCTCAGCCCCGAGGGTGAACTACTCCCTCCTCGTCATGGAGAGCGCCGGGATGACGAAGATGGCCACCGATGATGCATCCCCCCTCCGACAAGGTGCCGAAACAGGGTCTCGATTGGTTTTTTGTGGCTACAGAGGCTTGCGGTGGTGGAACTCCCGATCTTGGTTTTGGTCTGGAAGTTTGAGGATATATAAGAGGTGTTGGCGTCGGGAACAAGTCAGGGGGGGTCCACGAGGAAGCCACGAGGTAGGGGGCGCCCCAAGGGGGGTAGAGCGTGCCCTCCACCCTCATGGTGTCCTCGGGACTCGTGTAGTCCATCTCTGATGCTCAGTGGGCTTCTTCTAGTCCAAAAATAATCTCCATAGATTTTCAGGTCAATTGGACTCCGTTTGATATTCCTTTTCTGCGATACTCAAAAACAAGAAAAAATAGAAACTGGCACTGGGCTCTAGGTTAATAGGTTAGTCCCAAAAATCATATATATATAATAGCACATAAATGCTTATAAAACATCCAATATGGATAATATAATAGCATGGAACAATCATAATTATAGATAAGTTGGAGACGTACCAAGCATCCCCTAGCTTAATTCCTGCTCGTCCTCGAGTAGGTAAATGATAAAAACAGAATTTTTGATGTGGAATGCTACCTAACATATTTATCCATGTAATTCTCTTTATTGTGGCATGAATGTTCAGATCCGAAAGATTCAAAATAAAAGTTTAATATTGACATAAAAACAATAATACTTCAAGCATACTAACAAGGCAGTTATGTCTTCTCAAAATAACATGGCCAAAGAAAGCTTAGCCCTACAAGATCATATAGTCTGGCTATGCTCCATCTTCATCACACAAAATATTCAAAGCATGCACAAACCCAGTTTCAGCCAAGCAATTGTTTCATACTTTAGTATTCTCAAACCTTTTCAACTTTCACGCAATACATGAGCGTAAGCCATGGACATAACACTATAGGTGGAATAGAATATGGTGGTTGTGGAGAAGACAAAAATAAGGAGATAGTCTCACATCAACTAGGCGTATCAACAGGCTATGGAGATGCCCATCAATATATATCAATGTGAGTGAGTAGGGATTGCCATGCAACTGATGCAGTAGAGCTATAAGTGTATGAAAGCTCAAAAAAGAAACTAAGTGGGTGTGCATCCAACTTGCTTGCTCTTGAAGACCTAGGGCATTTGAGAAAGCCCACCGTTGGAATATACAAGCCAAGTTCTATAATGAAAAATTCCCACCGGTATATGAAAGTGACAAAATAAGAGACTCTCTATGATGAAGAACATGGTGCTACTTTGAAGCACAAGTGTGGAAAAAGGATAGTAACATTGCCCCTTCTCTCTTTTTCTCTCATTTTTTTGTTTTGGGCTTCTTTGGCCTCTTTTTTTATTTTGGCTTCTTTCTCCTCTTTTTTTATTTCCTCACACGGGACAATGCTCTAATAATGATGATCATCACACTTCTATTTACTTACAACTCGAAAAATTACAACTCAATGCTTAGAACAAAATATGACTCTATGTGAATGCCTCGGGCGGTGTACCGGGATGTGCAATGAATCAAGAGTGACATGTATGAAAGAATTATGAAAGGTGGCTTTGCCACAAATACGATGTCAACTACATGATCATGCAAAGCAATATGACAATGATGAAGCATGTCATAATAAACAGAACGGTGGAAAGTTGCATGGATATATATCTCGGAATGGCTATGGAAATGCCATAATAGGTAGGTATGGTGGCTGTTTTGAGGGAGGTATATGGTGGGTGTATGATACTGGCGAAAGTTGCGCGGTATTAGAGAGGCTAGCAATGGTGGAAGGGTGAGAGTGCGTATAATCCATGGACTCAACATTAGTCATAAAGAACTCACATACTTATTGCAAAAATTTGTTATTTATCGAAATGAAGTACTACGCACATGCTCCTAGGGTGATAGATTGGTAGGAAAAAGACCATCGCTCGTCCCCGACCGCCATTCATAAGGAAGACAATCAATAAATAAATCATGCTCCGACTTCATCACATAACGGTTCACCATACGTGCATGCTACGGGAATCACAAACTTTAACACAAGTATCTCTCAAATTCACAATTACTCAACTAGCATGACTCTAATATTACCACCTTCATATCTCAAAACAATTATCATGTATCAAACTTCTCATAGTATTCAATACACTTTATATGATTGTTTTTATTATACCTATCTTGGATGGCCATCATATTAGGACCAATTTTATAACCAAAGCAAATACCATGCTGTTCTAAAAGACTCTCAAAATAATATAAGTGAAGCATGAGAGATCAATAATTTCTACAAAATAAAACCACCACCGTGCTCTAAAAAGGTATAAGTGAAGCACTAGAGCAAATGACAAACTACTCCAAAAGATATAAGTGAAGCACATAGAGTATTCTAATAATTGTGCAACTATGTGAAGACTCTCTAACATTTAAGAATTTAAGGTCTTGGTATTTTATTCAAACAGCAAGCAAATAAAACAAAATTTCATATCAAGGATAGCACACATCATGTGAAGAAGCAAAAACTTAGGTTCAACCGATACTAACCGATAATTGTTGAAGTGGAAAGGTGGGATGCCTACTGGGGCATCCCCAAGCTTGGATGCTTGAGACTTCTTGAAATATGATCTTGGGGTGCCTTGGGTATCCCCAATCTTGAGCTTTTGTGTCTTCTTAATTCCTTTTATATCTCGGTTTCCTAAATCTCGAAAGCTTCATCCACACCAAACTCAACAAGAACTTGTGAGGTAAGTTAGTATAAACCAATGCAAAAACCTTATCATTTTCTACTGTAACAAATAAAAAAATTTATTATTCAACATTGCATACTAATTTTCTCTGCATATTTAATACTCCTATCCTCAAATAGAATCATTAAACAAGCAAACATATGCACAACTTCACAACACAAAACTCAACAGAAAACTCGTAAGCTCCGTTAGTATAAGAAAATAAATCACCACTTTTGGTACTGTTGTGAACTCATTCTTTATCTATATTGGTGTAATATCTACTGTATTCCAACTTCTCTATGGTTCATACCCTCCGATACTACTCATAGATTCATCAAAATAAGGAAACAACACATAGAAAACAGAATCTGTCAAAAACAGAACAGTCTGTAGTAATCAGTAACTCTCGAATACTTCTGTAACTCCAAAAATCCTGAGAAATTAACAAGTCCTAATCAATTTTTTTATTAATCTTCTGCAAAAATAATAAAGTTAAAAGCACGTTTCTGTGAATTATAAAAAATGTTTTCGTTAGCGCAAAAGTTTCTGTTTTTCAGCAAGATAAAATCAACTATTACCGTAAGCCATCCCAAAGGTCTTACTTGGCACTTTATTAAAACAAAAGCTATAAAACATGATTACTATAGTAGCATAATCATGTGAACACACAAAAACAGTAAGGATAAATATTGAGTTGTCTCCCAACAAGCGCTTTTCTTTAATGCCTTTTTAGCTAGGCATGATGATTTCAACGATGCTCACATAAAAGATAAGAATTGAAACATAATAGGAGCATCACGAAGCATATGACTATCACATTTAAGTCTAACCCACTTCCTATGCCTTGGGATTTTGTGAGAAAACAACTTATGGGAACAAGAATCAACTAGCATAGGAAAGCAAAACAAGCATAGCTTCAAGATTTTCAACACATAGAGAGGAAACTTGATATTATTGCAACTCCTACAAGCATATATTCCTCCCTCATAATAATTTTCAGTAGCATCATGAATGAATTCAACAATATAACTATCACATAAAGCATGATTTTCATGATGCACAAACATAAAAATTTTACTACTCTCCACAGAAGCAAATTTATTCTCATGAATAGTAGTGGGAGCAAACTCAACGAAATAACTATCATGTGATACTTTATTCACGTAATCATTTTGAGCATTAAAATCATGATGACGAGTTTCATGGATATCATTACTCTTTATAGCATAAATGTCATCACAATAATCATCATAGATAGGAGGCATGCTATCATCATAATATATTTTCTCATCAAAACTTGGGGGACTAAAAATATCATCTTCATCAAAAATAGCATCCCCAAGCTTGTGGCTTTGCATATCATTAGCATCATGGATATTCAAGGAATTCATACTAACAACATTGCAATCATGCTCATCATTCAAAGATTTAGTGCCAAACATTTTAGTGCATTCTTCTTCTAACAATTTGGCACAATTTTCCTTTCAATCATTTTCACGAAAGACATTAAAAAGATGAAGCTTATGAGGCAATCTAAATTCCATTTTTTAGTTTTCTTTTATAGACTAAACTAGTGATAAAACAAGAAACTAAAAGATTCAATTTCAAGATCTAAAGATATACCTTCAAGCACTCACCTCCCTGGAAACGGTGCCAGAAATGAGCTTGATGTCTATTACGCAACCTTCTTCTTGTAGACGTTGTTGGGCCTCCAAGTGCAGAGGATTGTAGGACAGTAGCAAATTTCCCTCAAGTGGATGACCTAAGGTTTATCAATCCGTGGGAGGTGTAGGATGAAGATGGTCTCTCTCAACAACCCTGCAATCAAATAACAAAGAGTCTCTTGTGTCCCCAACACACCCAATACAATGGTAAATTGTATAAGTGCACTAGTTCGGCGAAGAGATGGTGATACAAGTGCAATATGGATGGCAGATATAGGTTTTCGTAATATGAAAATATAAAAACAACAAGGTAGCAAGTAACAAAAGTGAGCGAGAATGGTATTGCAATGCTTCGAAACAAGGCCTAGGGTTTATACTTTCACTAGTGAAAGTTCTCTCAACAATGATAACATAATTGGATCATATAAAAATCCCTCAACGTGCAACAGAGAGTCACTCCAAAGTTACTAATAGCGGAGAACAAACAAAGAGATTATTGTAAGGTACGAAACTACCTCAAAGTTATTCTTTCCGATCAATCCACTGGGCTATTCCTATAAGTGTCACAAACAACCCTAGAGTTCGTAGTAAAATAAACCTTAAGACACACATCAACCAAAACCCTAATGTCACCTAGATACTCCAATGTCACCTCAAGTATCTGTGGGTTTGATTATATGACATGCATCACACAATCTCAGATTCATCTATTCAAACCAACACAAAGAACATCAAAGAGTGCCCCAAAGTTTCTACCGAAGAGTCAAGACGAAAACGTGTGCCAACCCCTATGCATAAGTTCACAAGGTCATAGAACCCGCAAGTTGATCACCAAAACATACATCAAGTGAATCACGCAAATATCCCATTATCACCCTAGATAAGCAAATGCAAGACATACATCAAGTGTTCTCATATCCTTAAAGACTCAATCCGATAAGATAACTTCAGAGGGAAAAATCAATCCAGTACAAGAAGGTAGAGGGGGAGAAACATCATACGATCCAACTATAATATCAAAGCTCGCGGTACATCATGATCATGCCAAATCAAGAACACGAGAGAGAGAGATCAAACACATAGCTACTGGTACATAACCTCAGCCCCGAGGGTGAACTACTCCCTCCTTATCATGGAGAGCGCCGGGATGATGAGGATGGCCACCGGTGATGCGTCCCCCCTCCGGCAGGGTGTTAGAATAGGGTCCCGATTCGTTTTTAGTGGCTATAGAGGCTTGCGGCCGTGGAGCTCCCGATCTTGGTTCTGTTCTGAAAGTTTGGGGATATATAAGAGGTGTTGGCGTCAGGAACAAGTGAGGGGGGGGGGGGGTCCACGAGGAAGCCACGAGGTAGGGGGATCCCCAAGGGAGGTAGGGCGCGCCCTCCACCCTGTTGGTGGCCTCGGGACTCTTCTGGTCCATCTTCAATGCTCCCTGGGCTTCTTATGGTCCAAAAATAATCTTCGTAGATTTTCAGGTCAATTGGACTTCGTTTAATATTCCTTTTCTGCGATACTCAAAAACAAGGAAAAAAACAGAAACTGGCTTTGAGCTCTAGGTTAATAGGTTAGTCCCAAAAATCATATACTATAAATCTATACCTAATAATAAAGTACGGATTGAATCTGTTGGGTTCACCGTTGCGGAAAATTTGCAAGACAGTGCCTGTGGTTTTTGAAAATTAAACCCGCAGTCCGTATTTAAGTGGACCGGGAAAACGATTCGATTTTGCAAATTAAGCCCCCCAGTTTGTAAGAATTACACTGGCGCTCCTTTCTTTATCTTATCCACCGACAGCTCCCAGGAACCGAGCTTCCCTGCCGCCCCGGCTGTGACGGCGGCTTCCTGGAGCAGATGGACGCGCCGACACCGTGCCGGGCCGTCGCGCCCTCCGCCCCCACGGGGTCAACAAGGTCCTGCCCCGTCGCAGCCGGTGTGGCGCCTCAGGTGACCGCTCGGGGTCGCCGTACAACCCAGTCATCGTGCTCCGGCTCTCCGCCGCCCCTCCCTGCGACGAGGCCCCCGGCGCCACCAGCAGCTTCGAGCTCTTCTACGACGACGGCGCCGGATCCGGCCTTTGCCCGCTGCCCGAGACCATGTTTGACTTCCTTATGGGGTCCGGATTCGAGCGGTTCCTCAAGCAGCTCGCCCAGATCGAGGCCGGCGGCTTCGGCGCCGTCGGCCCCTGCGACAACCCACCGGACTGCAAGGCCGCCGTCAAGCCCATGCCCACCGTCATCGTCTCAGCCTACCCTATCCACGTCGGCGTCGACTCCCACTGCGTCGTCTGCAAGGAGGCCTTCGAGCTGGGCGACTAGGCCAGGGAGATGCCCTGCAGCCACATGTACCACCAGGACTGCATCCTGCCGTGGCTCGCGCTGCGTAACTCGTGTCCTGTGTGCCGGCACAAGCTGCCCACAGATGTGGTGTGGCCTGCTCCGGTGAGTGACCTCAGTGTCGCCGATGACCAGGGCAGCAACACCGGGGCTGAGACTGGCAGTGAGGAGGATACGACGGTTGGATTGACGATTTGGTGGCTCCCTGGTGGAGGCTTTGCTGTTAGGAGGTTCGCTGGTGGCAGGAGGGCCGACGAGAGGGAGCTCCCCTGCCAGTTGTCTACACTGAGGTGGATGGGGGTTTCAACAATGGTGGTGCACCGAGGAAGATCTCATGGTCATTGAGAGGGAGCCGTTCGTCACACAGGGGAGTTAGCAGATGCGTGTTCGACAACATGTTTGCTTGCTTTGGACACACCCATCCTCGAGGTCGGAGTGGAGCTCGGTTTTCACCCATGGTCCGAGGAGCCGGAGCACAAGCTGGAGATCCAAGGATAGCCACGCGGATGCGATCGCCAGGTGATGACTGCATCACGTAGTGGGGAATATGACAATTGGATGTTGGAGAGCCACATATGTTTGCTTCTGTTTGATGTTTTCTATATATCAGTTGAGAGATAAAGAGGATTTGTACGTAGAGCGCAATTTGCGTGCTGTTTTGTACATAGAGGAGCAGAACTAGAGATGTTGCAATGGAAATGTCCTCCAGTTTGTGCATTCAGGATGGTCTTCTTGTTGCATTTTGGAGTATCATTCAGCAAGACAAGTTTTGTTACTGATCACGCATCTGGATAGTGAGCACTTCAATTGTTGGCAGCACTCAATTGTTTCTTCGAATTCCATCTCGCTCAATGCGATGGGGGTTCCTCCATTGTAACCATGACTTCTTGGAAGGTTCAGAGCGTAGCAAAGATTCAATAAAGCATCAGTCAAGATATTTTATGCTCTCCAGTTGAATACTTTCTGCTCTTCAATTGGAAAATACGCGTCAAGGAGCAATGGCAAGCAGCAGCAGCGGTGGCAAGCAGAGGCAGGCTGCTGCCGTGTCGTGATTGAGGTTAAGTGTAGAGGGAGATGCAGGGTGGGGTGGGGTCCTAATCATCTGTATTATCGATGCTCAGGCTATCGGTTCACGATTATCGATTGGTGCTCCCGCCTCATCTGTGTTGGTCAGTGGCTACCCTAGCAGATTACTAATCATATGAGATTCAAACAAAGTGTAGACTACCGGTTCCATGCGCTGGAGAAGGACACACACTGCCGCAAGATTCAGAAGAAAGGGAGAATAGCGGCAGATTAATAATCAAGAATTCCAAGTGCAGACCACGTTGGCAGATTACTATCACGTTGGCTGATTACTAATACACACTGAAATTACTAGCTACAATTTATCACGAAGCAATTTTTTGTGTGTGTGCGCCACTACTTCTTATAGGGAATAGAGAATATAGATAATGTTGATATATCAATGATAATTTTTAACTCTTGCAGTTGCTAATGCACTGGTATTTTAAGTTTGCTTTGGATATTTCACAAATAATGTTCAATTCAGAGAGATGGACATAGCTAAGGCAACGACCCAATATCCAAGGTGAGATCCCACTTCACTCAAATTCCTTCTCACTATGATACATATATTGACCTAATTTTTTCAAATTTTAATTATTATCTTGCGTAGGTGGGGCTCATTGACAGGTGTGCCTAGCCGAAATCACTGCCTGAAGATTGCTAACGTTCGAACGCATTGTGATCAGAGGAGAACCTGACCATCGACAACAAGGTGGAAAGAAGGTTAAGTGGTGACACAGGCGTGATGTCGTCTCAAAACAGAGGACCTGGATTTGTGAGGTCTTGTAGTCACTAAATTTTTTCCCGGTGCAACGCACCGGGCCCTTTTGCTAGTGCTTATAAAACATCCAATATGGATAATATAATAGCATGAAACAATCAAAAATTATAGATACGTTGAAGACGTATAGCGCCATCCATCCCCATGCCTTTGCCCAGTCCAACCACCAGTCATCACCACGGCCCACTCCTCCTCACCTTATCTCTCATCTTTCTCGAGATATCATTTTTTAATGAAATTCTCGAGATACCATTTTTCCGATGAAATTCTCAAGATATCATTAGTTTTTACACATGGGATTACTCTTGCATGTCTCAATCACAACAGGTGTTTTGTAAAAAAATGCATCTGGATCTTCCGTGCAATGCACGGGCATCTTGCTAGTTCGCATATAATTCCAAACACCACGTAGACACGTTCTTTGACCATTTTACAACTATGTTAGTACTGTAACTGCATCGCGGGCGTTAGTTGTCAGCCGGTGCAAGTTATAGCCCCGCTGTTTTAATACTTTTTAGTAATGATATCTGGTGATTGTTCGCCACGAGTCCAATCCTGGCGAATCCCACATAATCGTCAGATTTCCATCCGACGGTGGTCTGTTTTTAAGCCATAGTATTTGACAAAACCGCCACCCTTACACACATACTATAACTACGTCACGGGCGTTTGCAACTGCCATGTCTCCCAGTGAATGTTTGCTGGGGATTGGAGTTAGCACCGATGGCGGTTCGTAGTCGCTCCATGCTTGGGCATTGAAGTTTGTAACTATTTTACAATATACTACTCCTCCGGTGCTAGTAGTAGAGAGATTCCTACTCCACTATATGCAAAAAACTAGGGCATAGTTGTAGGTACTATGATCACTCAAGCAACTTGTCTGGCATTGATATGACCCTACGTTGCTGGGATGCGTCTTGTAAGTCAAGCAGCGTGTTGCTGCTACATTGTCATCATCACCTGTCCACTTCCTGCAGCATATATTCGCTTCTCCATCCTCGTCCCCACATAATCATCCAATCTTCCATCCCTGCTACGCGCCTGCCCCTCTTCCGAAACTCAAGCACAAACAGTGGCAGAACTGAGCAGCGTTCGCCGAAAGAGTGGCTGGAATTTGCTCCCCACAGAGGTAATCAAGCTCATTGTTTCACGCGTGGACAATCTCAGTACCATGCCGCTCACCGCCTGCTCTTCGGGGGCTGTACCGTTTACTCAAAGCCCTCAAGCCGGAGCTTTTTAAGCCATCTCCTTGCTTCTGATGCCACCTAATCTTCAGAAACGGCATGTCACACAGCATAACGATCGTAGGGTGGCGAGCATCAACCACCTCGACTGCAATCCGATCCCCGTCACCCTCAACTACATCAACGATATGTACTGGGTCGGCATGAACACGTCTTGGATGGTGCTCGTCGACGGTCACGACAACTAGATGCTCGTGGAGGTCTACACCCAGTGATTGATCCCCCTTCCTTTGATTAATACCGCACTGCTTTGGCACCGCGGCCTAGAATACTCGGAATCTTACGGTAGCCAAAATGATAACACATTTGATTTGCTCAAGGTTGTAATATTCCAAGTGCCCACAAGATCAGTGAATTATAAAGACTCCGGGCTAATTGCGTTCTTCAACCGTGGTCTGGCCTATCTGACAGGTCACTGTGGTAAGTGGATAAATCTGCACGTCCATTGCACGATCATACATCCTCCATGCTTCTCTGATGCAATTGAACACAAGGGATTCATTTACGTTGTGAACTCCTTCTATGGCTAGACGTATTGCTAGCCTACTCCAGTCATCGCTACAAACGGCTGTTACAACAGTATGTTACTTTCCTATGATATCATGATGGCTTGCTTATATTACTGCCAACATTTACTGAAAACATATTCATGCTCAGAACATGATGTTCTTAAGATTGACTACAGTACAAACCCTTTTTTATTTAACTCCAACTTGATATGATGTTGTAGGTCGCCTGGTGTCCCTACCCTTCCTTATCCCAAAACCTTTCAAAGAAAAGCGGCATGGTAGTTGCAGGTGGTTCCTGGCTTGATCAGACGATGGCGAACGATTGATGATCGTTCGCACGTACCAGACGTGTTGTTTCGCGGAATACAATCAAAGTCACTGCAAGGTCTTTGAGCAGGATACCAGCTCCTCCTGGCCTTCTGTAATTTTGACTGGAGGCTGGTAGGTAGCCTTGGTACATGCTCTCTATTTCTTGGACTGAATTATCCGATTAACCAGGAGATAACCGACGACAAGGATCATGATGTCAGCACTGTTCCGTTCATCAGGCAAAATTGTGTGTACACAACATACCATGCGTCTATCCATGCACCATACCCTCATATGTGCCGCCACGCTCTGCAACCCAAAGTAGGAGAGAGGGTCGCAACTATCAGAGTTCGACCTGCTGGCTAGAGTTTCCCCCGCCAGGCACCAATCTAGTTTAAGCCATCAGCCAATCTCCACAGCTTAATAAATAGTAACGTCTAACTGAGCCAGTTAGTTAGATGCGTACACTTTTGGTGTAGTAGGATCTTTATTTAGTTTGACGCATACACTTGTTCTTCTTTGGTAGCCCTTTTGTAATGATGGCTGATATTTGGTTTGGAAGAGAGAGTTGCATCTTTACTCTTCTAGCCTGCTTACTGCTTCTGTTGCACCCCTAGCCCTAGTTGCTACTGCTGCTGCTGTTTTCAATGTACAATCAGTAGTATATTTTGTCTGTTGGTTGAATAAATGTGTTGTTAGAATGATAAACACAATGTTTTGGAAGTCGTTGCATGGTCCGATCCTTTAGTGCCCCGTACCGTATGTAGCGCATACTATTTTTTGTACTGAACACATTTTCCACTTGCGATAACATGCAGCCCACCGATGAAGGCCCACTAGAGGAGCCCATAAGTAACTGGAAGGGAGGATCTCACATGAATCCGGCCCAGGTACATGGTCTTGGTCCCCTAAACATAAATAAGTAAATGAATAAATAGCCCTAAAAAGTAAATAAATAAATAAATAAATAAATAAAGCTGAATGCTCATGCACCAGTTCTTTAAATTCACGATTTAAAAAGTCAAATTTTAACAGGAGGATATTATTTCCTATGAGAGTGTCATTACATTCAGTCGATATTATTCTTAGGCAAAGATAGCGACCAGTCTTTTTTCTCCTACCATTTTCTTCCTACAACCAGTGGACCCATGCAAATCGTAGTCAACGTCATAAATAGTTCTGGTCCATTATTATTTTTCGATATGAATGCCCAACCCAGCCCAACACATTGGCAACACCAGTTTATCCTCCGCCTTGGTGCGCTCACCACGGCGCCGCCATCCGGCCCTGTCAACATAGTGAATCAAGAGAGGACTGTAGTTGAGAGTATGATAGTACGGACCCACCAGGTCCACTCCCGAACACAAGCAAGCGACTCTTTTACTACTCAGATACACCCCTCGTTTTTTACTCTAATCCACCGTGCTGATATCTGGGACCCATATCATTGTCAACGTATAGTCAATTAACGGCAGAATTGCACAACTTTTTTTTGAGGATTTGTTTGGAGGAGCAGGCTATAAACTGGGTTGTGCGGTCTCTGTGGCCCGTCTAACAACATGACCAGCCTAACAGATTTTTCTTTGGGAAAATAGGTAGCCCACTATTTCTGCTTGAAGAATACCCAAGCTAAGCCTATTTGTTTTCTCCGACTTACTGGGCTGCAAATCTTTCAAGACGAGGAGAGATGCATTCTGGCCTATCCAAAGAGTATGGGCAGTATATCTTAAAAGTAATATGAAAGGGGATGCAAATTCCAAAAAAATTATAGCAAATGGGCAATTAGTTTCATTTTTTGTTTTTGTTCTTTACTGATATTTTATATTTCATTGGATTTTAACATGACATAGTACTACTTTATTTTTAAATTTGTTTTAGTATGGCTACTAATTTTTGGATTAAAAATATTTTGTTCCCGAGCAAAAATATGCTAATTTTTAAAATGTTGCACATTTTTTAGTTCAAAATTTTAACCCTGGCACTAACCAGAAAATGGGCTGCAATAAATTCCATATGAATTAGCAAATGGGCAGTAAATTATAAAAATAATAGAAAATGGGCTGTACATGCCACAGATTTCGAGGCTGACTTGTTTATGCACGGCTTTGTCAGTGAACACACAATTCTAGCAGAAGTGATTGTTGGATGTCCATCCAACGGCCAATGTGCTTCTTCAATCTCTGATCTTCCTGCTCCATCCGCCTAAACCAGCCGGCAGGACTGCCTGCTCCCTCCTCTTGTGGCCGGCTGTGATGCCGCGCATGCTTCACCAGCCCACCCTACTCCCTCCGCTGGCCTGGCCATCCCTCTACCCACCCGCACCTCCTGTTATTCTTCGGTGATGGTAGCCTCATGCCGCAGCCGAACAAGTCAACCGTCATATTCTCCTCAGCATGGGCATCCACTGTTGTGTCTTTGCTGGCTCCGGGTCGTTCCATTCCTAGGCCTCACCGCTGTCTACCGCGTTGGTGCTCTAGGCGCGGCGTGCTCAACATTCAACAAACGACAACCATCAGAATGGGGATATACGTGGAGAGGCTGACAGTAGGGACCCCCATGGTCCATGGCCGCACGCAAGCAACTGCCTCATTATTATGCAAAAAATGATTCCTCGCACTGACATCTGGGCCACACCGATTCGGAGGCTGACCTGTGGGCCTACTATGTTGACGCGTACGCAGGGCTTTATCAACTTAGTCAACAAACGTTTCTAGCAGCAGTGACCATTGGATTTTAATCGAACAGTCACACTGCTTCTTCAATCGCTGCTCTTCTTGCACCAGCCGCCCAAACCAGTTCCAGCAAGACCACCCGCTCCTGCCTCCAGTGGCCGACTGTGCTTCCGCGCAGGCCTCACTGCCCCACCCTATTCCCACTGCTGGCCAGGCCATGGCCATCCCTCTACTACCTACACACCCACAATCTGTGTTATTCTGCGGCGACGACAGCCTCACACAGCAGACGAACCAGCCAACCCTCATACTCCTCTCCGTGTGGGCATCCACTACTGCGTTTTCCATGGCCCCACATCGTCCCCTTCCAGGCCTCACCGTCATCCACCGCCTTGGTGCTCTCGGCGCGGCGTGGTCAACATGGTCAAGGAATGACTTCCATCGAAAGAGGAATGTACATGGAGAGGCATATAGCTGGGTCCATGGCCGCAACAAGGAAGTGCAACCTTATTACGCGTAAAATAATTATTCCTCCACCTGAAAGCGGGAACCCACCGGAAGGGACTCTGTATTTTGCAAAACAAAATGTCCCCCCCCTGATAGGTGGGACCTAACAGCTACGTCTTCGCACGCAAGGAAGTGCGTCCATATTACAGGCAAATAAAATGATTCTCCCCCCTGACTGTTGGGACCCACCATCAATAAATTCGCATGCAAGGAAGTGCCTCCTTATCCTCCCTAACAGTTGGGACCCATCTGGTCGAATCATACGTAGCATTGTCATTCTGGTCGCGAATGTGTATGTACATACTGGTCGATCGGTATGTCTGCAGGCTACAACGATGGACCATAGCCGAGCAAGGAGCGACACGTGTAGTAGTAGAGCCCCCGACATAGCAGTTCAGGCAGTCCAGTCAAAACTGTGTTACACATACGTACAACCAGATGCCAAAAATACGGCCACATATGTACATACGGGCGAGGTCTCGAACGCCTACTCGCGCATTTGTATGACCAGGGCTCGTGTACATGGAGAGGCAACTGACAGCAGCAATGGCGTCCTGTTCATCGGAAGCCAACCGTCTGGATGGAAATGGAGAAACTGCATGGTGTTCATGGGGAGGCAGCGGAATGCTTGTGTTCATCGAGAGGCAACGGAATACGGCGTGTTCATTGGGAGCCAACTGACTTGGACGAAACAGCAAAAACAAGGCCTGGCGTACCACAGAATGGAGGAAACGGGCCTTCTGTTCAACCGCGTATGGTCGAAACAGGGTCCTGTTCATCGGGAAGGGTCTGGTGTACCGCAAAACGGTGGAAACATACTTGTGTTCGAGATCCTACGGTCGAATCGGGGTCCTATTGATTGGGAGGGGTGTGGCGTACCGCAAAACAGAGGAAACAGACTTCTCTTCAACCTCCTACGATCGAAATGGGGGTCTTGTTCATCGGGAGGGGTGTGGCGTACCGCAAAACAGGACTCGATGGGTTACTGTTCATCCACCATCGAGTTCCTCCGGCCTCCACCTGCTACTGTTCATCCACCATCGACTTCCTCCAGCCTCCACCAGCTACTGTTCACCCAGCCCTCCACGGGGTCCTGTTCATCTAGCCTCCACCGGCTACTGTTCAACCAGCCCTCCACAGAGTCCTATTCAACCAGCCCTCCACGGGGTCATGTTCAACCAGCACTCCACGGGCTCCCTCCATCGGCTACTATTATTCCATCCCCACCTCCTCGATTAGGGTCCTGTTCATCCAGTGGCAATGACCTCTACTACCACAGGATCATGTTCATCCAACCCCCACCGAGAACTGTTCATCCAACCCCAACCACGTATGTCTCGAATCGTTCAACCAACCCCCATGTTCATTGTTCATCAAGAGGTAGCATGTTCGATCAGTTTCAGTTAGTAGCAGTAGCGAAGGAATCACTCGACTTCAATTAACAACAAGGGATCGATCGGGGTTCAGTAACGTAGCTAGTGCAATCACTCGAGTTCAGTTAGAGCCCAACGCCTCGCTCGGGTTCAATTAGAGCGCAACGCCTTGCACACACGTGCATACGTGTATGACAGAAACGCGCAAACGTCCGTGCATCACTCGACCTCGACCACCCACCGTAACCAGAAACTCCCTGAAATTTTCCTCGCCCTTGCTTCTACCATGATTTTTTCCATCATGGACGGCCCAAAGAATGTCATGCAGCTGCGTGTCAGGCCCACCCAGGATGAAAAGCCCATTTTCTGTCATGAATTTTTGTCATAGAAGTAGGAGCCCACCACATCTATGATGATACCGGGTTTTGTCATATTTATCATCATAGAAGTGTCATAAGTATGACAGAAAAAAATTTGTTTGACCCAAAATGTCACGGATGTGTCTATTTCTGTAGTGCTAGGCTCCGCCGCCCACCTTCCTCCCAAATGCCCCCACTTTTAATGGCGTCGGTGCCGCAGTTTAAATCACCCCCGCACTCCCCATTCTTGCTAAAATCTTCTCTCTTCCTCTCGGATTCTCCTATCGTTAACCTCCAACCAGCCTGACCTCACCATATGACACGCCGCATCATGATGGCCTGCTCTTAGTCTGCCAGTTTCATGAGGAGGACACCCAGCCGGAGTCTCAAGAACATAAGGCGCTTTGGGACAAGCTTGAACTGGCCTTACGGGAAGACGCTGCGCTTGTCCCCCATTCCATCTCCCGTCGCCCCGACTACGCCAGCGCCCATCCCCATGGCATTGATGGCCTGGGAGCTGCACATTATCGCCGAGCTTGAAGCCACGGGGTTCCATGAGGTCCCCGCTGACTTTCACGTGCCCATGCACCTACCAGCACATGTGCCTGTGTGTGAACTGATGCGCGCGCCTGTGCCGGTGCCCATTGTTGGTGTCTAAAGCAACGGATCTCGGGTAGGGGTCCCGAACTGTACGTCTAAGGCTAATGGTAACAGGAGGCGTGGGACACGATGTTTACCCAGGCTCAGGCCCTCTCTATGGAGCTAATACCCTACTTTCTGCTTGATTGATCTTGATGATATGAGTATTACAAGAGTTGATCTACCACGAGATCGTAGAGGCTAAACCCTAGAAGCTAGCCTATGATTATGATTGTGTATCTTCTATTGACTAGCCTGGCCCTGGCTTATATAATGCACCAGAGGCCTAGGATAACAAGAGTCCTAGCCGAATATGCCGGTAGGGGAGGAGTCCTTGTATTGATCACCAAGTCTTGTGGAATCTTCCTTGTATGCGACAGCTGTCCGAACTGGCCCATGAGTATACAACCATGGGGGTCCTCGGCCCAATCCAACTGATCGGGAGACGACGTGGTGAGTACCCCCTAGTCTAGGACACCGTCAGTAGCCCCCTGAATCGGTCTTCAAGTTGGGGACGCTCCTCGATTCTTCCGAACTGTTCTTCATCTTCGGTCGTAGGTCTTGAAAACTGGTTCAACAAATCTTCTCATCTTCGATCTTGAGGATCGCCGAAGTGCATCCGAAGAGTTTACATGTCGGGTATCCAAGGAGCCCCTTTAAGTTTCCGGCCTTTATCAATGCCTTGTTATTTTTATGCCACACCTCGGGTATGAAGTTGTTCCCGGGCTGCAGTGTCCTTTTGCATCCGAGCCCCAATGCCGGACTGCATTCGAGGTATCTTTTGCAGCCAAGCACCAACGCCGGACTGCTTCCGAGCTCCAACGCCAAAATGTATCCGAGCTCCAACTCCGGACTATGTCCAAGCTCCAATGTCGGACTGTATCTGAGGTGTCATAGATCACCTTGGTTCAAAAAAGTTGAAGGAGTTTAGCCGAGCTTAACGCCGGAAATGCCCTCTATGGAGCTAGCCACTGGCGCCCGAGCTTTATGCCGGAAAGCTTCCAAGGTGGTGCACCACCCCAACCGCAGGCTGATTTTTGACTGGTGCAATTTATTCTCTGCCGAGATATATAGCCAGTATATGTATATCCAATAGCCCTCAAGGTGTGTGTCAGTCTAAAAACTCAGGTCGATGCGTGAAATTGGCCCGAGCATCAATTTCTAGCTCGGCATCATACGTAGGAATAGAAACACAGTGTAATATATTAGAGATAATAATAGTGATCAGCGAACGGGCCCTTGAGAGAGGGTTTTGAGAAGTTGCCGCAATATATTAGCTTGATGCCAGATAGGTCCAGACGGTACCTATTGTTGTCTGAAGATGCGTTTGCCCGTAGTTTGGTCAAGCCGAACACTAAGCACTTTGAATGTTCTGTATTGAACAGGCAACGCAGTAGCCCCCGAGACACTCGTCGGGTGGCAACACCAGATCAGGGGATCGATGTGCCCCTTTAATATTTATAAATAATGAGCGCCAAGCCTAGTAGCCTCCGAGCCTTAATGTGGGCACGGGTGGCCGAATTAAGGATCGATATCCAGAGTAAAATCACAGATTATGTGTAATGATTCTATGTATCCAAGTACTATACATCATTAATGCTCGAATCCGTATTGTACAAAACTTTGTTGACCGACCATCAAGTTCAACCTCTTCGGCCAGTAGCCGAGGAGTGTTTTCCTACTTTATAAAGCCGTTCATAAGGGCAATGATTTATGGAAAATAAGGTAATCCGGCCATACGGTTTTATAAACAAAGGTACGCGGAGAGATATGTTATATTACTTAATGTAAGAAACATCTTCCAAGGAAAATAGTCCCGCTATCGGTTCCTTTCTTTGGGTCGTCATGCTTATCATGATCTTGACACCTCACCTCCAATCAATGTGGGAGGAAAATATCGAGGATTTAGTTCGGGGAAAGTTCCCGAATTCTATGGTACTAATGAACCAAATTTTTTGAACCAATGAACATCGCTCAATAAAAACTCTGGAGTGCTCACACCTCAAAAACACAAATACTGCTCGAGCAGCTTAGTCCCAGCTGTCGGCCGCTTCTTGTGCAATTCTCTCGTTTATTGACTACATAGGTTGACAATGGTGTGGTACCGTGATGTCAGGAAACCAGGAGGAAGCAATTTTTTCTATAGTTCTCTATAATAAGGAGGCACTTGCGTACGTGAGGCTATGGCCCTGGTGGGTCCCCACTGTCATCCTCTCCAAGTAAAGTCATCTCCTCGCCCGCGTGCGCTTTTTGCCCGAAACGGTCAGCGCCGCCCGCCCCGCTTCTTCGTGCAGGCGATTGCTCCGCCTTCAAACAACACAAGTGCTGTCTGTCCGTCCATCTGCCACCCACATTAATGATATGCGATTGCCGGGGCGGCTACTCCGGTGCCACACGTCCTTCCCTCCGCTTCCCACAATTGCTATATAAACTGTTGCGTCGGCCATAGCCGTAGTCATCCACATTCGTTCCCTTTCTCCCGTCGACACCACTACTGCCCACCGTGGCTTCCTCGCGCTCCAGCGCTCTTCGGGACGGGCGGACGACGGACCACAAGGAGATGACAACCATTGCTAGCGACTGGCTGGCTGGCAGCCGGAGGACGACGGCGTCCCAATGGAGAATATGGTAGTCGACGATCCGGCGCCAACCCCCTCCTCCGCGCCATCCTCGCCAGTGCATTGCACCATGACCATCGGCGAGGTTCGTGCCCAATATATGGACACGACGAGGCAGAAGCGTGAGGAGCAGTTCCAGGAGGCACAGGCCGACTCCACCTACAACCACCATCTCCTCCAGGAGCACCTACAGGCGGAGGAGAAGATCGCCATGGAGCGGGCGGAGCAGGAGGCGCTGCTCGACTCATACAGCTCCGCCCGCGAGGGCCGCCTCGAGCGCTGGCGGTACCGCATGCAGGTGGCGGAGGCTGGAGATGCCTACAAAGAGGGCGATGAAGCGGGCGAGGCGCTGTTTGGCGAGACCGAGGATGAGGCAAAGGACAATGCCGGCTCCGACGAGTCACCTCTCCGCTGGCATCGATGAGGCCCTACTCCGCCGAGGCCCCGCGGCACCAACAACGAGGCAGAGGACACCGCCGGCTCCGCCGAGGCCCCGCCCCGCCAACAACGAGGCAGAGGACATCGCTGGCTCAGCCGAGGCCCCACCCTGCTGGCAACGAGGGGGGGGGGGATTTCCCCCGCTCCGCCGAGGCACCGCCCGCCAACAACGAGACAGAGGACATCGCCGGCTCCGCCGAGGCCCCGCCCTGCTGCCAACGAGGCCGTGCCACACAGAAAACGAGGAAGAATAGAACACGGTAGGTCGCTGCCGCTCGGGACCAAGTAAGGCCACCGCTGCTACCCTCCGATTGAAACCAAGCTAGGCGGGTTGACAATTGACGGCCGGTTAGCTTCTTGGCGGTGACATGGAGTCGGAGAGCTATGTTGGAGAAGGACGCTGCTTCTATTTAACTGCTGGTGCAGTTGGCTGACTGACACGTGGGCCCAATAGGCATCTGGGCCACATGTGAATTAGGCAACTGCACCTGCAGTTAAGTCACTGAAGCTTCTGTTCGGCTCTGCCGGACACAGGTGGTTAGCTTCGGTTAATTAATTATACCTCCAGCGCACCCCTTTTTAGTTGAAGAATGTATGAAATGTAATGAAATCCGACATGTTTATATGAAATCTGACCGTGTATGAATGAATTTATTTCGATTAGTTCGAATTCTTGTATCACTGGCATTGGTCGAACATGCAAAACAATACGTACTAGCATTATTCCCAGGGCGATCACCTCGTTTACAGCAGTTTCACATGTACTCCCTCCGGTCCTTTCTAGTCTGCGTACAAGTTTTGTCTGCAGTCAAAGTATCTCTACTTTGAACAATCTTATAGAAGAAAGTATGCACTTTCACAATGTGCGAAGTAAAAAGGAACAAAAGGAGTACAAAGAGTTTGAGCAGCTTTTTAGCGTTCCTGTACATTCCAATCAAACACACATGCCTGGCAATTCGTAGAGAACATTCAAAACAATCGATGATTATGCATCTCAGCGATTCACATGTCAGAGCCAATATTTACTTCACAACTAAAGAATAAAGAAAAAATTGATCGACGCTGCTGACAGCAAAGGGCGTCCCATTCGAAAATATCAAACGCATGTCTTCTTGCTAAAATCAATGAGCAAAATTTGACAAGGTTGTCCCATTCCAAAATATCAAATGCCTACGATTGTGGAATGGGCAGGGTTTGCCATCAGTTCGGACATTGACATGGCACCTCGTGCTAAATAAACCAGCTGTTCTTTTTGTGCAGTTCCACCAAAATCAACCAAATTCACGCGTAGCTTTTATGATTTTGCCCTTAAATATGTTGCAACACCTTGAACTTATCGGCACCTCCTTTCTTGTGGTGGAAATGAATGATTCGATGTATTCATCAACATTTTGTGCAGTTCCCATTGAAATCAAGCTAAGCACCCCTGTTTGCACAAATACAAAAAAGTGATTAGTATAAAGCAAATTTTACTATGAATTGACAGTTTAAACAGGCACCTACATGGTCCATGTAGAGCACACTTTTAGAAAAATGGAACTCACCAGAAAGAATCCTAGAACAACAATGTGCTCACGCATCACAACAAGAAAACGGAGATTTGTGAGTCCTTCTAAGCTGAAGTTAGTTTGGTCTTGTCGGGAGTAATGTAACCATCCTCCAACTGCTCCTTCTGATGAGAAGATAGACATGGTTTCTTCATCCTGGCATAATCGGAACTAGTCACTTCATGTACTCCATATTCTTCTTCAGAGGAGGATGATCCTGTTGTGCAAAGACAAGAGGACAACTAAATGCTAGCATCCCTGTTTGCTCAAAAAGAAGGAAAGGAAATATTTAAAACAACACAGATGAAGCACTTCTCAAGGACAATACCACCTTTTCATGATGGTATCTAAACAGTAGCACAACACCAATAGAGATGACAAAGCTCAATCATATGGATGAAATCAATGGGCGAGTACCAACCTTTGTCAGGAGGCTTATTGTGTAGAGCATACAGATGACACACTTCTCCGGAACCATCTGTTGCTATCTACTATGGTGGCCATGCTTAATATATACTCCTCGATTAGTTTAATGTTTCCAACATCTTCTTGTGCAGTTCCACTAAAATATATGGTATCTTCAAAGAAGATCCCTGTTTGCACAAGTAGAGATAATTACGTATTACATAATTAAGAGTGGCATCAAATCAGTGGCAAAACAATTGCTCGTTCTAGCCATAGCAATAAATTAAGATGCAAAACTATATCATTACTTGTGTCATCACAGTTCCAATGCTTCATTACAGCACCGGGAGTTGATTTTTGTTTTTCTTCCGCTTGTTCTTCCCCTTCATCACTTGGTTCAATAACAGACAAGCTTCACCTTCAATGTAAGATTTGGCATGTCAATTAGGGAGCACAAGTATAGCACTAAACAATGACATTAATTTTCTGATGAAAGTGGCAAAATACAGGCCAACAGTTGTGAAATATCCTTATCTTACCTCAATGGGATATTATGGTGCACATACAGATTGGAAGTCTTGTCTCCATTTCTGCAGTTCACTAAAATCAAGAAACATCACCATACAAGTAGCACAACATATGAAAGCACACTGCAGAATCATGTGAAAGAAGGCTAGTACTGACCTCTCATGACGCGGAATTCAAACAACTCACAAGAAGAAGATCTGAACCAAATTTGCCAACACGGATAGGAAGTAAGATCTCCTCTTGTGCAGTTCCACTAAGGTTAAGCAATCAAGCAACATTGTCGCTGTGACATTTTGGTCGAACTACACAAAACACTCTTAAAACAAAAGTGATTTGTGCTGTGCAACAAAAGGTCACAATGGCAACGAGGTGAAGTAGATAACCCTATTTACATACAGGTGCAAAGGAAACAACTAGTGGTCAATAATGGCGGATGACACAGAAGCCAACAAAAAGAAGCATCTACCTTATCTAAATGGGAAAGAAAGCAAGACATTAGCATTTCTCAAACGCTGGCATTGATTAATATTAACATAGATATTGTATTGACAATGAAATTCGTTAAACATGTAATTTGCTTTTAACTGTGGCATTGCATCAATTTTCCAGCGGCATTATTAGAGGGTGTTTGTTTACAGGGACATTTTTGTGTAGGGACTAAAAAAACACCGTGTCAGTCCCATCTAAACCAAACAAGAGGGACTTTTAAGGACTAAAAGTGGGCATTTGGGACTAAAGAAAGAAGACCCCGAGGGAGAGTCTTTTTGGGACTTTTTCCAACAGTTGCCCCTGCCACGCATCACACCTTGTCTCTATTAGTTCATTACTAGGGGTAACATGATATTTTAGCATGTCATTTAATAACATCTAGTCCATGTTTAGTCCCTGGAACCAAGCAGGTAGGGACTAGGGAGTTTTTAACCAAACAGGGCCTTAGATTAACAACAACTAAAGAGTTGCACGGGACAATGGACGCACCAGCACCATGTGCATCTACTGATGTACTGGGGTAATGCACAGTCTATTGCAACAAATAACAAACAACCAAGGAGTGTATTTGTGTTGGTCCCAGTTCTGTTATCTTTAGACACCTTTCCCTATGTGAGCACAGCAAATCTAGTCCTGCTCAAACTCTACGGCCTTGTCCCCCAAAACAAAAGATCAATTTGTTACAGATGTGCATACTGCGTTTGTCATTATTTTCCCTTTTCGACCAACGTGGGTGCTGGATAGCCAGTCTGTACTAGTACTTTCCCCCCTTCCTTTCCTCTTTGAACCACGTCCTAGATTTATGCTATACAAATTTCCCCACTACTTTCCCCCATTCCTTTCCTCTTTCAACCACGTCTTAGATTCATGCGATACAACTTTCCCCACTACTTTCCCCCTTCCTTTCCTCTTTGGACCATGTCCTAGATTCATGCTATACAACTTTTCCCACTACTTTCCCCCCATTCCTTTCCTCTTTGAACCACGTCCTAGATTCATGGTATACAACTTTCCCCACTACTTTCCTATTTGATCCAACACCTAGATTCAAGTGCAGAAACGGAAAAATCCCACATGTAGCTAGAGCAATGCATGTGGAATAAGTAAATTATACCTTAAGGTTCTTGGGGTGTGGTTTGGTGGGGGACCGGAGGCCGTTCGGCCCACACTATGTACGATGGTGAAGAAGAAGGGGTCGGAGGCCCTCTCGCGCCGCCGCTGGGTGAAAGTGAATATCTGCGCCAGTAGTGGATTCCCTTCCTCACCGACAGCGACAACGTTAAGCCTCCTTCGCTTCCCGGCGGACGGATCCTGCCGGCTCTTTGACCAGTAGTGAGGGGAGAGAGAGAGGCCAACGAAGTCTTGTTTAGATCTGGAGAGGGTGAGAGAGTGTGAAGAGAGCAACTACAAGTGCTGAGAGAGAGAGGCCAACGAAGTCTTGTTTAGATCTGGGGACGGTGAGAGAGTGTGAAGAGAGCAACTACAAGTGCTAAGAGAGAGGCCACCGAAGTCTTGTTTAGATCTGGAGAGGGTGAGAGAGTGTGAAGAGAGCAACTACAAGCGCTGAGGCCCAACGTGTATATATATACTGGAGAGAGGGTGTGAAGAGTGCAAACCCTATACGTGATGAAGTGATTATACGGTCACTACGAGATCGTATAGCTCCGTATCCATCCATTTTAACCAGTCAAAGAATCCTCCTAGCATGAGTTATGCTCAAGTGTAGTTATCGAACCCGAAACTCAAATTTGATGAGCGAACAGGCTACCCAGCTACACAACCCTCCCGTTATGTTCAACAAGAGGAAAATAACCTTTTTATACATTCCTGCATTCGTGTGACAAGCATGCCGTGTTTTCTGTGTGTGTGGGAGTCATTGGGATTTAAATCATAATCGTGTCATGTGGCTTTGGTGGTAAGACTATCCACAGTGGTGCAGAAATAATGGAGCCTTAGTCACCTTACCTCTCTCCACGTAGTACATTGGGTCCCACCAGTCAGAGGGTGAAACAAACAAATTAATAAGAAAAATTAAAATCACCAGCGGTGTATCTTACCTCAGACATCTCGCTACTGCTCGGGAACACTGTCCAATTGATCCCTCTGTTCGCTCACGTACTATTTTAAGTGAATCCTTATTACAACATACACATAATTTTGGGCACTTGTATTCGACCTAAGTCAGTGTGCCACCATATCTCGTACTACTCACTCCGTCTATGTGTAATAAGTCACGTTAGTGTTGGAAATATGCCCTAGATGCAATAATAAAATGGTTATTTGTATTTCCTTGTTCATGATAATTGTCTATTGTTCATGCTATAATTGTATTAACTGGAAACCATAATACATGTGTGAATACATAGACCACAACATGTCCCTAGTGAGCCTCTAGTTGACTAGCTCGTTGATCAATAGATGGTTATGGGTTCCTGACCATGGGCATTGGATGTCATTGATAACGGGATCACATCATTAGGAGAATGATGTGATGGACAAGACCCAATCCTAAGCATAGCACAAGATCGTGTAGTTCGTTTGCTAAGAGCTTTTATAAATATCAAGCATCATTTCCTTAGACCATGAGATTGTACAACTCCTAGATACCATAGGAATGCTTTGGGTGTACCAAACGTCACAACGTAACTGGGTGGCTATAAAGGTGCACTATAGGTATCTCCGAAAGTGTCTGTTGGGTTGGCACGAATCAAGACTGGGATTTGTCACTCCATATGACGGAGAGGTATCTCTGGGCCCACTCGGTAATGCATCATCATAATGAGCTCAATGTGACTAAGTAGTTAGTCATGGGATCATGCATTACGGTACGAGTAAAGTGATTTGCCGGTAACGAGATTGAACGATGTATTGGGATAGCGACGATCGAATATCGGGCAAGTAACATACCGATTGACAAAGGGAATTGTATACAGGATTGATTGAATCCCCCACATCGTGGTTCATCTGATGAGATCATCGTGGAACATGTGGGAGCCAACATGGGTATCCAGATCCCGCTATTGGTTATTGACCGAAGAACGTCTCGGTCATGTGTGCATGGTTCCCAAACCCGTAGGGTCTACACACTTAAGGTTCAGTGATGCTAGAGTTGTTATGGGAAATAGTATGTGGTTACCAAAGGTTGTTCGGAGTCCTAGATGAGATCCCGGACGTGAAGAGGAGCTCCGGAATGGTCCGGAGGTGAAGATCGGTATATTGGACGAAGGGTATTGGAGTCCGGAATTGTTCTGGGGGTACCAGGTGATGACCAGCGTGTCCGAAAGGGGTTTCGGAGGCCCCGACAAGCGTTGGGGGGACTTATGGGCCAAGGGGAGGGGGCACATCAGCCCACTAAGGAGATGAGCGCCCCTCCCACCCCATCTCACGTAACCTGGAGAGGTGGGGGCGCCACCCCTAGGGCAGCCGCCCCTCCCGGCTTGGGGGGCAAGTTTCCTAGGGGGTGGGGGCGCCCAAACCCATGTAGGGTTTCCCCTGTGGCCGCCGCCCCTCCCCTAGGGAACCCTAGGGTGCCTCCTCCTCCTCCCTTCCCCCTATATATAGTGAGGGGGTGGGAGGGCAGCAAAAACCCTTCCATTGACGCAGCCCCTCCCTCCTCCAACTCTTCCTCCTCTGTAGTGCTTGGTGAAGCCCTCCAGGAATACCACGAGCTCCACCAGCACGCCGTCGTGCTGCCTGAGCTCTCCCTCAACTTCTCCTCTCCCCTTTCTGGATCAAGAAGGAGGAGAGGTCCCCGGGCTGTACGTGTGTTGAACACGGAGGCGCCGTCCGTTCGGCGCTAGATCGGATCTTCCGCGATTTGAATCGCCGCGAGTACGACTCCATCATCCACGTTCTTGTAATGCTTCCACTTAGAGATCTTCAAAGGTATGAAGATGCACATCCTCTCCCTCTCTCGTTGCTATAATCTCCTAGATTGATCTTGGTGATACGTAGGAAAATTTTGAATTATTGCTACGTTCTCCAACAGTGGTATCAGAGCCAGGTCTATTGCGTAGATTCTATGCTCGAGTAGAACACAAGTAGTTGTGGGCGTTGGTTTGTTCAATATGCTTACCGTTACTAGTCTTATATTGAGTTGGCGGCATCGTGGGATGAAGCGGCCCGGACCAACCTTACACGTACGCTTATGTGAGACAGGTTCCACCGACTGACATGCACTTGTTGCATAAAGGTGGCTAGCGGGTGCCAGTCTCTCCCACTTTAGTCGGATCGGATTTGATGAAAAGGGTCCTTATGAAGGGTAAATAGCAATTGGCATATCACCGTTGTGGCTTTTGCGTAGGTAAGAAACGTTCTTGCTAGAAACCATAGCAGCCACGTAAAACATGCAACAACAATTAGAGGACGTCTAACTTGTTTTTGCAGGTATGCTATGTGATGTGATATGGCCAAAAGAATGTGATGAATGATATATGTGTTGTATGAGATTGATCATTTTCTTGTAATAGGAATCACGACTTGCATGTCGATGAGTTTGAAAACCGGCAGGAGCCATAGGAGTTGTCTTAATTTATTATATGACCTGCGTGTCATTGAAAACGCCATGTCATTACTTTACTTTATTGCTAACCGTTAGCCATAGTAGTAGTAGAAGTAATAGTTGGCGAGACAACTTCATGAAGACACGATGATGGAGATCATGATGATGGAGATCATGGTGTCATGCCGGTGATGAAGGTGATCATGCCGCGCCTCGAAGATGGAGATCAAAGGCGCAAGATGATATTGGCCATATCATGTCACTTTATGATTTGCATGTGATGTTTGTCATGTTTACATCTTATTTGCTTAGAACGACGATAGCATAAATAATATGACCCCTCATTAAAATTTCAAGAAAGTGTTCCCCCTAACTATGCACCATTGCGAAAGTTCGTTGTTTCGAAGAACCACGCGATGATCGGGTGTGATAGATTCTAACGTTCGCATACAACGGGTGTAAGCCAGATTTACACACGCGAAACACTTAGGTTGACTTGACGAGCCTAGCATGTACAAACATGGCCTCGGAACACAAGAGATCGAAAGGTCAAACATGAATCGTATAGTAGATACGATCAACATAGAGATGCTCACCGATGATGACTAGTCCGTCTCACGTGATGATCGGACACGGCCTAGTTGACTCGGATCATGTATCACTTATATGACTAGAAGGATGTCTATCTAAGTGGGAGTTCATTAAATAATTTGATTAGATGAACTCAATTATCATGAACATAGTCAAAAGGTCTTTGCAATTATGTCATAACTTGCGCTTCAGTTCTACTGTTTTAGATATGTTCCTAGAGAAAATTTAGTTGAAAGTTGATAGTAGAAATTATGCGGACTGGGTGCGTAAACTGAGGATTGTCCTCATTGCTGCGTAGAAGGCTTATGTCTTTAATGCACCACTCGGTGTGCTGAACCTCGAACGTCATCTGTGGATGTTGTGAACATATGACATACACGTTTTGATGACTACGTGAAAGTTCAGTAATGTTAAAAGGTTTAGAATTGAGGCGCCGAAGACGAATTTTGAAACATCGCGGAACATATGAGATGTTCTGAGGGCTGAAATTGGGATTTCAGGATAGTGCCCACGTCAAGAGGTATGAGACCTCTGACGAGTTTGGCCTACAAACTAAGGGAGAAAAGTTGAATCGTTGAGCATGTGCTCAGATTGTCTGAGTACTACAATCACTTGAATCGAGTGGGATTTAATCTTCCAGATGAGATAGTGATGTTTCTTCGAAGTCACTGCCACCAAGCTACTAGAGCTTCGTAATGAACTATAACATATCAAGGATAGATATGATGATCCTTGAGCTATTCGCGATGTTTGACACCGCGAAAGTAGAAATCAAAAAGGAGCATCAATTGTTGATGGTTAGTGAAACCACTAGTTTCAAGAAGGGCAAGGGCAAGAAGGGATACTTCATGAAACAACAAAACAGTTGTTGCTCTAGTGAAGAAACCCAAGGTTGAACCCAAACCCGAGACTAAGTGCTTCTGTAATAAGGGGAACGGTCACTGGAGTAGAATTACCCTAGATACTTGGTAGATAAGAAGGCAGGCAAGGTCGACAAAAGTATATTGGATATACATTATATTAATGTGTACTTTACTAGTACTCCTAGTAGCACCATGATAATAGATACCGGTTCAGTTGCTAAGTGTTAGTAACTCGAAATAAAAGGCTACGGAATAAACGGAGACTAGCTAAATACGAGGTGACGATATGTGTTGGAAATATTTCCAAGGTTGACGTGATCAAACATCGCATGCTCCCTCTACCATCGGGACCGATGTTAAACCTAAATAACTGTTATTTGGTGTTTGCATTGAGCATAGACATGATTGGATTATGTCTATCGTAATACGGTTATTTATTTAAGGAGAATAATGGTTACTCTGTTTATTTGAATAATACCTTCAATTGTCTTGCACCTAAAATGAATGGTTTATTGAATCTCGATCGTAGTGATACACATGTTCATGCCAAAAGATATAAGATAGTAATGATAGTACCACCTACTTGTGGCACTGCCATTTGAGTTATATTGGTATAAAACGCATGAAGAAGATCCATGTTGATGGATCTTTGGACTCACTTGTTTTTTGAAAAGTTTGAGACATGTGAACCATGTCTATTGGTATATACACATGAAGAAACTCCATGAAGATGGATCGTTTGGACTCACTTGATTTTGAATCATTCGAGACATGCAAATCATACCACATGGGTAAGATGACCGAAAAGCCTCGTTTTCAGTAAGATGGAACAAGAAAGCAACTTGTTGGAAGTAATACATTTTGATGTGTGCAGTCCAATGAGTGCTTAGGCACGCAGTGGATATCATTATGTTCTTACTTCACAGATGATTTGAGTAGATGCTAAGTATATTTACTTGATGAAACACAAGTCTGAATTATTGAAAGGTTCAAGTAATTTCAGAGTGAAGTTGAAGATCGTCGTGACAAGAGGATAAAATGTCTATGATATGATCATAGAGATGAATATCTGAGTTACGAGTTTGGTACAAAATTAAGACATTATGGAAATTGTTTCACAACTAATACCGCCTGGAACACCATAGTGTGATGGTGTGTCCGAACATCATAGCTACACCCTATTGGATATGGTGCATCCATGATGTCTCTTGTCGAATTACCACTATCGTTTATGGATTAGGCATTAGAGACAACCGCATCCACTTTAATAGGGCACCACGTAATTCCGTTGAGATGACACCGTGTGAACTATGGTTTAGACAAACCTAAGTTGTCGTTTCTTGAAAGTTTGGGGCTGCGACGCTTATGTGGAAAAGTTTCATCCTAATAAGCTCGAACTCAAAAAAGATAAGTGCATCTTCATAGGACACCCAAAATAGTTGGGTATACCTCCTGTCTCAGATCCGGAAGCAAAAGTGATTGTTTCTAGAAACGGGTCCTTTCTCAAGGAAAAGTTTCTCTCGAAAGAATTGAGTGGGAGGATGGTGGAGACTTTATGAGGTTATTGAACCGTCACTTCAACTAGTGTGTAGCAGGGCACGGGAAGTTGTTCCTATGGAGCCTACACCAATTGAAGTGGAAGTTGATGATAGTGATCATGGAACTTCGGATCAAGTCACTACCAAACCTCGTAGGTCGACAAGGATGCATACTACTTCAAAGTGGTATGTAATCCTGTCTTGGAGGTCATGTTGCTAGACAACAATGAACCTACGAGCTATGGAGAAGCGATGGTGGGTGAGGGAGTCCTGGATTAGGGGGTGTCCGGATGGCCGGACTATGACCTTTGGCCGGACTCACGGACTATGAAGATACAAGATTAAAGACTTCGTCCCGTGTCCGGATAGGACTTTCCTTGGTGTGGAAGGCAAGCTTGGTGATACGATATGTAGATCTCCTCCCATTGTAACTGACTCTGTGTAACCCTAGCCCTCTCCGATGTCTATATAAACCGAAGAGTTTTAGTCCATAGGACGAACAACAATCATACCATAGGCTAGCTTCTAGGGTTTAGCCCATATCATCAATATTAATCAAGCAGGAGTAGGGTTTTACCTCCATCGAGAGGGCCCGAACCTGGGTAAAAACATTGTGTCCCTTGTCTCCTATTACCATCCGCCTAGACGCATAGTTCGGGACCCCCTACCCGAGATCCGCCGGTTTTGACACCGACATTGGTGCTTTCATTGAGAGTTCCTCTATGTCGTCACCTTCAGGCCCGATGGCTTCTTCGACCATCAACCACGACGCGGTCCAGGGTGAGACTTTTCTCCCCGGTCAGATCTTCGTATTCGGCGGCTTTGCATTGCGGGCCAATTCACTTGGCCATCTGGAGCAGATCAAAAGCTACGCCCCTGGCCATCAGGTCAGATTTGGAAGTTTAAACTACACGGTTGACATCCGCAGAGACTTGATCTTCAATGGATTCGAGCCACAGCCGAGCGTGCCGCACTGTCACGATGGGCATGATCTAGCTCTGCCACCGGATAGCGCCCAGAGTGCCACTCAGGTGTCCGCTCCGACCCTTAGCTCGGAGCCGATTGCGCCGATCGAGGACGGGCGGCTGGACGCCGCCTCGAGGGCTGCAATCTCTATGGCGACCAAGCCGAACACCAATCTTGTCCTTCACGGAGCTCGAGACTCCAAGGTGCCGGACTCCGTTCCGGACTCCTAATCTTCCGCACCTCTCCCGATCGAACCCAATTGGGCTCCGATCATCGAGTTCACCGCAGCAGACATCTTTCAACACTTGCCCTTTGGCGACATCCTGAATTCACTAAAGTCTCTCTCTTTATCAGGAGAGCCCTGGCCGGACTATGGTCAGTAGGGTTGGGATGCGGACGACGAAGAAATTCGAAGCCCACCCACCACCCACTTCGTAGCCACTGTCGACGATTTAACCGACATGCTCGACCTCGACTCCGAAGACATCGACGGTATGGATGCCGATGAAGGAGACGACCAAGAACCAGCACCTATAGGGCACTGGAAAGCCACCTCGTCATACGACATATACATGGTGGATACCCCGAAAGAAGGGGATGGCGATGGGATAACGGAGGATGACCCCTCCAAGAAACAGCCTAAGCGCCGGCGTCAGCGACGCCGCTCTAAATCCCGCCAAAGCAAAAATGGCGATTCCGGCACCGGAGACAATAACACCCCAGAGAGTGCCGAAGACAACCCCCTCCAGTAGGATTCAGCGCAGGAGGATGGAGAAGCCAGCCCTCATGAGAGAGCGGCAGACAGAGAGGTCGAGGACGATAATTACATGCCTCCCTCCGAAGACGAAGCAAGCCTCGACGACAACGAATTTGTCGTGCCTGATGACCCTGTCGAACAAAAGTGTTTCAAACGCAGGCTCATGGCCGCGGCAAGCAGCCTCAAGAGAAAACAACATCAGCTTAGAGCTGACCAAGACTTGCTAGCCGACAGATGGATAGAAGTCCTCGCTGTCGAAGAGTATAAACTCGAACGCCCCTCCAAGAGCTACCCAAAGCGCAGGCTGCTACCCCAACTAGAGGAGGAGGCAACTAAACCTACATCACCAGCGTATGATGCGGCCGATCGGCCACCCCGTGGCCGCGACAGAGAGGCCTTTCGGCCATCAACTCAAGCCGCACCCCGGCGCCGCTCAAAAAGTACCAAGGCACGGGGAAACGCGCCAGACCTGTGAGACATATTGGATGACAAGGCAAGGCAAACAAGATCGATCTACGGATCAAGTGGGCGCCCCACGACACGTGATGATAACCGCCACGCCGGATATGGCAAATATGGCCAGGCCGAACACAACAGACAAAGCTCATCCGAGCTACGTCGTGATATAGCCTAGTACAGAAGCGCCACACACCCACTATGCTTCACAGATGAAGTTATGGATCATCAAATCCCTGAGGGTTTTAAACCCGTAAACATCGAATCATATGATGGCACAACAGATCCTACGGTATGGATCGAGGATTATCTCCTTCACATCCACATGGCCCGTGGTGATGATCTACATGCTATCAAATACCTCCCACTCAAGCTTAAAGGACCGGCTCGGCATTGGCTTAACAGCTTGCTAGCAGAGTCAATTGGTTGCTGGGAGGACCTGGAATCCGCATTCCTGGACAATTTCCAGGGCACCTATGTGCGACCACCAGATGCCGATGACCTAAGCCACATAATTCAGCAACCAGAGGAATCGGCCAGACAATTCTGGACACGGTTCCTAACCAAGAAAAATCAAATAGTCGACTGTCCTGACGAAGAGGCCCTCGCAGCCTTCAAGCATAACATCCGGGACGAATGGCTTGCCCGGCACCTAGGACAGGAAAAGCCGAAATCCATGGCAGCCGTCACGACACTCATGACCCGCTTTTGCGCGGGAGAAGACAGCTGGCTAGCTCGTAGCAATAACATGACCAAGAGCCCTGGTAATTCGTATACCAAGGACAACAATGGCAGGTCACGTCGCAACAAGCACAAGCGCCGCATTAACGGGGACAACACCGAGGATACGGCAGTTAATGCCGGATTCAAAGGCTCTAAACCTGGTCAGCGGAAAAAGCCATTCAAAAGAAATACTCCGGGCCCATCCAGTTTAGACCGGATACTCGATCGCTCGTGCCAGATACATGGCACCCCCGAACAACCAGCCAATCACACCAACAGGGATTGTTGGGTGTTCAAGCAGGCGGGCAAGTTAAGTGCCGAAAACAGAGACAAGGGGCTGCATAGCGATGACGAGGAGGAGCCCCGGTCGCCGAACAACAGAGGACAGAAGGGCTTTCCCCCACAAGTGCGGACGGTGAACATGATATACGCAACCCACATCCCCAAAAGGGAATGGAAGCGTGCGCTCAGGGACGTATATGCGTTGGAGCCAGTCGCCCCAAAGTTCAACCCATGGTCCTCCTGCCCGATCACTTTTGACCGAAGGGACCACCCCACTAGCATTCGTCACAGCGGATTCGCCGCATTGGTCCTAGACCCAATCATTGACGGATTTCACCTCACTAGAGTCCTCATGGACGGCGGTAGTATCCTCAACCTGCTTTATCAGGATAGAGTGCAGAAAATGGGCATAGATCCCTCAAGGATTAAACCCACAAAGACGACCTTTAAAGGCGTCATACCAGGTGTAGAGGCCAGCTGTACAGGCTCAGTTACACTCGAAGTGGTCTTCGGATCCCCGGATAATTTCCGAAGCGAGGAGTTAATCTTCGACATAGTCCCGTTCCACAGTGGCTATCATGCCCTGCTCGGACGAACCGCATTTGCAAAGTTCAATGCGGTGCCGCACTACGCATATCTCAAGCTCAAGATGCCAGGCCCTCGCGGAGTCATTACGGTCAATGGAAACACCGAACACTCTCTCCGAACAGAGGAGCACATGGCGGCCCTCGCGGCGGAAGTACAAAGTAGCCTCTCAAGGCAATTCTCCAGTCCGGCTGCTAAGCGTCCGGACACCGTCAAGCGCGCCTGGGGTAACCTACAACAAGACCGTCTGGCACGTTCCGAGCCAGCATAGCAGTGCGGCCCCAGTCCCAGCCCTCGCGAGATTGCGAAACCAGTACCACACGTACATAATTACGCTCTGGAAATACCATGGGAATAAGGGGAGGGGCACAACCACGGCATGCCCAGAATGCGGCTTAACCGTACTAGGGGCTCCCTATTTTTGTGATTTTCCTTTTTTTTACTTTTAGGACTCCGCTATTCGAAAGACCTGTCCGGCAGTACACTCGCCAAACACACGATGCAACAGCCAGGGAGACAGCAAGCCACGTCGAACGTCCAGGTGGTCTCTATAACGAGCTAAATACCTGTCTTACTTAAAGTCTCGCAGCTTGCCCCTAGAGAGGGACATGTTAAATAATCTCATCTCTTGCTTATCGCACTATTTGTATCGTTCTGCTCTCATAGCAGCCCTTTAATAAACAATATATAGCTCTTGTCTATTATTGCATTTATTTCTTACATATGTTCAGTTTTGACACTATGCAACCGTACACTTTGGTACGGCCAATACACCAGGGGCATAATTACTCCAGAATACGGTGTGACAAGACCGAACACTCTCATGAGTGCGGCACCCCAAACTTATAGCATTATATGCATAGGCTCCGAATCATGTCTTGGGTCAATAGTTGGGTTTGCCCAGCTCCCATGTTTTGGTACCTTACGTTCCGCTATATCGGCTAAGGTAGCGCTGGGTGAACTACCGCGATTGTGCCCCATATGAGCTGGGTTAACACCTCAGTAGAGAAAGCTAAAACTGACCGTCATGATAGGGCGAGAGCCGGCCACTGTTCGCGAGGTTTTTCGAGTCCTTAAAGACTTATGCCACTTAGAGCGAGGAGCTGGCTTTGTCTGGCCTAGGCGTGGATAGCGCCCCGAACTCAGACTTTCGAATACAAGGGGCTTCGCCAAAGTTTAAAATTATAGAATTCTATGGCTAAGTGAGAGTGATAAAGCATTACAAGTCCGATTGCCTTGTTCGTTGTGCTGAGCGCCTCCCTCGAAAGACCCAAGAATGGGAACAAGAGCGCTCAGGTTTATCCCGAACACCCCAGCACTCGCGGCATGGGGGCAGAAGCCGACGACTTGCATCTCTTAGATTTAATAAACGGCCGCACAGAAGGTAATATTTTAAACTCAAAAAAGTGTTGCTTAGCGCATATGAACAAGTTTTCAGCGCACATGATAAACACGAGCGAGTTTACTCAAAAATTACATCCATGGTACATTCATTCGCCACAAGACGGGCACCCTTCAGGACGCCCTCATAATACATCTCGGGCCTGCGATGCTCCTTCACCTCCGGTGGCCCTTCTGTCACCAGCTTCTCAGCATCCAGCTTGCCCCAGTGCACTTTAGCACGGGCAAAAGCCCTATGGGCGCCTTCGATGCATACGAAGCGCTTGATGACTTCAAGCCGTGGACAGGCATCCACCAGCCGCCTCACCAGCCCAAAGTAGCTCTCAGGCAGGACCTCCCCAGGCCACAGCCGGCCTATAAGGCCCTTCATGGCCTGTTCGGCCACCTTATGGAGCTCGACCAGCTGCTTTAGCTGGTCACTCAAGGGCACCGGGTGTCCTGCCTCAGCATACTGGGACCAGAACACCTTCTCTGTCGAGCTCCCCTCTTCGGCTCGGTAGAATGCGGCGGCGTTGGACACACTGCAGGGCAGATCTGCGAATGCTCCTGGAGAGCTCCGGATTCCGGTAAGTAACACGTAATTCACTTTCACATGCTTACTTTGCATAAAGAATGCCTTACCCGCCGCTATCTTTTTCATGGCCTCAATCTCCTGGAGGGCTTTTTGGGCTTCGGCCTTGGCAGACTTGGCGCTTTCAAGTGCCAAGGCAATCTCGGACTCTCGAGTCTTTGAGTCAAGCTCTAAACTCTCGTGTTTCTTCATGAGAGCATCGAGCTCTTGCCGCACCTCCGCCACCCGCGTCTCTTGTGTCTTCCGCTCGATGTGCTCCATGGCCGCACTGTCTTCGGCCTTGGACAATGCTTCCTTCAGGGTCGCCACCTCAGTTGTGGCCCCTGTAAACATTCACGTTGGTCCTGTCATTATTTGCAACCAAGTATTTATATATATATTTACATAAGGCACTACCTACCTTCCTTGTCTTCGAGCTGCTTCTTGGCAAGGCCGAGCTTGTTCTTGGACCGCTCGAGGCTCTGCTTCAATGCATCGACCTCCGCAGTTAGTGCAGCAGAGGTCAGCAGCGCAGCCTGCATTCCCATATTGACACATTTCTGTTAGACTCCTGTGTATATCTTTTTCGATCCTTAGTCCGGCTTTTCTTTCCAAATATCAAACAGAGCATCAGGGGCTACTGTCTATGCGGTAACATTTTTACATGTTTTAAATACATACCTCAAAGCCTGTTAGAAGGCTGGCAGGCTTTTGTCAGCCCGCTCTTGGCGGACTGAACCTTCTCGATCACCGCACTCATAATAGTGCGGTGCTCCTCGTCGATGGAGGCGCCGTTAAGCACCTCCATCAAATTGTCTGGCGCCTCTGGTTGGATGGAGGCCGCCGGTGTTGTAGGCTTGCCCTTCTTGCGAAGGGTCCGCCTGCCGGACTCCGGAACCACTGAAGGTTCCGGTGCGGCGTCCGACCCAGCGCCGGACTTAGATCCCTCCAGGGTTTTATCCCCTTTGGGCCTGGAGTCCGGGAGGTCGCCTTGCTGCGCCTCCAGGACCACCTCCTCCTGGCTCAGCCCCTTTTGGGACTCCACCTCGGCTTCGTCCGTAGGGCAGGGGGAGGAAGCCGTCGGAAGCGAAAGATTATTCATATTCGACGAGTCCAGGGAGCCACTCGACGAATCGTCGAGCTGAGCCTTGGGCGGACTGCATAATTATATTCGGCGTCAGAAGGTGTTGTGCACTAAAGGAACGCCATGAGTTATTCTGGTATCCGAATACTTACGATGTTGCCAGGGGCTTGGCCCTGGTTGGCCACTCCTCTCCGCCGTCATCGGCGTCGGAGGCGTAGTCCGGGAGAAGGGTCTTCCCCTTCTTGGACCCTCCGGCCTCCCCAGTTGGGGCGGCCTTCCTTTTCGTGCCTCCCCCCGCTGGAGGGGGAGAGGCTTCTTCTTCCTCCTCCTCGTCTTCAGAGGAGGAGTGCGCTTTGGGGTCGTCGGGCGATGAGTCCGACACCACCAGTCGCCGGGAGCTCCTTCGCGTTCCCGTGGCCTTCTTCTTGGCCTTCTTCTCCGGCACCACGTGAGGTGCCGGAACCAGCAGCTTTGCCAAACGGGCGTCCGCTGGGTCTTCGGGCAAAGGAGCTGGAAAGTCGATCTGCCCGGCCTTCTTCTGCCAGTCCTGTTAAAGGAATGGGAGTTTAGATCCCGCATAGAGTCAAACTATGAAAAAAATACCCTGTAATGGGTAAACTAAGCTTACCGCGCTGGCTTGGCGCTTCGCACAGAATCCGTGATCCTCGGTAGTGGGAGGGTGAACCTCGGAGCTCTTGAAAAGCACCTTCCAAGCATCTTCGTGTGTTGTGTCGAAGAGCCTGGACAGAGTTTGGTGCTGAGCCGGGTCAAATTCCCACAGATTAAAAGCCCGTCGTTAACACAGGAGGATCTGGCGGAAGAGCATGACCTGGAGTACGTTGACGAGTTTAACCTTCTTGTCCATCAGGTTCTGGATGCAGGTTTGGAGTCCGGTCGCCTCTTCCGGATTACCCCACGACAGGCCCGTCTCTTTCCATGAGGTGAGCCGCGTGGGGATACCAGATCGGAACTCGGGGGCCGCTGCCCATTCAGGGTCACGCAGCTCGATGATGTAGAACCACCCTGATTGCCACCCTTTTATGGTTTCCACAAAGGAGCCCTCGAGCCATGTGACGTTGGCCATCTTGCCCACCATGGCGCCTCCACACTCCGCTTGTCGCCCGCCCACAACCTTTGGCTTGACATTGAAGGTCTTTAGTCATAAGCCGAAGTGGGGCTGGATGCGGAGGAAGACCTCACACACGACGATAAACACCGACATGTTGAGGATGAAGTTCAGGGCCAGATCGTGGAAGTCCAGGCCGTAGTAGAACATGAGCCCCCGGACGAACAGGTGAAGAGGAAAGCCCAGTCTGCGGAGGAAATGGGGGAGAAACACGACCCTCTCATGGGGCCTGGGGGTGGGGATGAGCTGCCCCTCATCTGGGAGCCGGTGCGCGATGTCGTTAGACAAGTATTCGGCTTTTCTCAACTTGTTGATTTGCCCCTCCGTAATGGAGGAGGCCATCCACTTGCCTCCCGCTCCGGATATGATTGGAGAAGGTTGAGGTGGGAAGTGCGGACTTGGGCGCTGGAGCTCGAGTGCGCTGGAATGGATAAGCGAAGGAGAAGGAAGGCGTAGATGGAAAGGGTAGATTCTTATCCCCTTATATGGGCGGCTGCAACCATGTGCCCCACCAGCCTGGTAAAACTCGCTTATCTCCCAAGCGCCGCGATTAATGACGCGGTTGGGTTACCCACGCCCGTATTGATGAGAATCCCGGAATAAGGGGGCACGATCTCTGCTTTGACAAGACGTGCCAAGGGAACCGCCTCGCTAAACACGCCGAGGTGGGACAGATTCGAATAAAGGCTTGGCTGTGGCATGATGTCACGCTATGGAATACGTCAACAGATTAGATTTGTGCGAATATTATTCTCTCTATGGTGGTATGTGGAAACTATTTTTCAGAGCCGGACACTATCCTTGCGTTCAACATCTTCTATGAAGTATTCGGAGGAGGAACCCGCCTTGCAATGCCAAAGACAATTTGCGTGCCGGACTCGTCGTCATTGAAGCCTGGTTCAGGGGCTACTGAGGGAGTCCTGGATTAGGGGGTGTCCGGATGGCCGGACTATGACCTTTTGCCGGACTCCCGGACTATGAAGATACAAGATTAAAGACTTCGTCCCGTGTCCGGATAGGACTTTCCTTGGCGTGGAAGGCAAGCTTGGCGATACGATATGTAGATCTCCTCCCATTGTAACCGACTCTGTGTAACCCTAGCCCTCTCCAGTGTCTATATAAACCGGAGAGTTTTAGTCCATAGGACGAACAACAATCATACCATAGGCTAGCTTCTAGGGTTTAGCCTCTCTGATCTCGTGGTAGATCAACTCTTGTACTCCCATATCATCAATATTAATCAAGCAGGAGTAGGGTTTTACCTTCATCGAGAGGGCCCGAACCTGGGTAAAAACATCATGTCCCTTGTCTCCTGTTACCATCCGCCTAGACACACAGTTCGGGACCCCCTACCCGAGATCCGCCGGTTTTGACACCGACAGTGGGACCGAATTCCGACGAATGGCTCGAGGCCATAAAATCCGAGAGAGGATCCATGTATGAAAACAAAGTATGGACTTTGGAAGAACTACTTGATGGTCGTAAGGCTGTTGGGTATAGATGGATTTTAAAAGGGAAGACGGACAATGATAGTAAGTGTCCCATTAAGAAAGCTCGACTTGTTGCTAAGATGTTTTCCCACAAGTTCAAGGAGTTGACTATGATGAGATTTTCTCACTCGTAGCGATGCTAAGAGTCTGTTGAAATTATATTAGCAGTTACTGCATTATTTATGAAATCTTGCAGATAGGATGTCAAAACATTGTTTCCTCGACGTTTTTCTTGAGGAAAGGTTGTATGCGATACAACCAGAAGGTTTTGTCAATCTTAAAAGATGCTAACAAGTATGCAAAGCTCCAGCAATCCTTCTAAGGACTGGAGTAAGCATCTCGGAGTTGGAATATACACTTTGATGAGATGATCAAAGATTTTGGGTCTATACAAAGTTTATGAGAAACTTGTATGTCCAAAGAAGTGAGTGGGAGCACTATAGAATTTCTGATGAGTATATGTTGTTGACATATTGTTGATCAGAAATGATGTAGAATTTCTGGAAAGCATATAGGGTTATTTGAAAAGTGTTTTTCAATGGAAAACCTGGATTAAGATACTTGAACATTGAGCATCAAGATCTCTAAGGATAGATAAAAAAATGCTTAATAGTACTTTCAAATGAACACACACCGTGACAAGATTTTGAAGTAGTTCAAAATAGATCGGCAAAGTAGGAGTTCTTGTCTGTGTTATAAGGTGTGAATATTGAGTAAGACTCAAGACCTGAGCACGGCAGAAGAGAGAGAAAGGATGAAGGTCGTTCCCTATGCTTTAGACGTAGGCTCTACAATATGCTATGCTGTGTACCGCATCTGAAGTGTGCCTTGCCATGAGTCAGTCAAGGGGTACAAGAGTGATCCAGGGATGGATCACAGGACAGCGGTCAAATTTATCCTTAGTAACTAGTGGACTGAGGAATTTTCTCGATTATGGAGGTGGTAAAAGTGTTCGTCATAAAGGGTTACATCGATGCAAACTTTGACACTCATCTAGATGACTCCAAGTAGTAAACCGGATTCACATAGTAGAATAGTTATTTGGAATAGTTCCAAATAGCGAGTGGTAGCTGCATCTACAAGATGATGTAGAGATTTGTAAAGCACACATGGATCTAAAGGGTTCAGACCCGTTGACTAATAACCTCTCTCACAAGCAAGATATGATCAAACCCCATGGGTGTTGGATTCATTACAATCACATAGTGATGTGAACTAGATTATTGACTCTAGTGCAAGTGGGAGACTGTTGGAAATATGCCCTAGAGGCAATAATAAAATGGTTATTATTGTATTTCCTTGTTTATGGTAATTGTCTATTGTTCATGCTATAATTGTATTAACTGGAAACCATAATACATGTGAGAATACATAGACCACAACATGTCCCTAGTGAGCCTCTAGTTGACTAGCTCGTTGATCAATACATGGTTATTGATAACAGGATCACATCATTAGAGGAATGATGTGACGGACAAGACCCAATCCTAAGCATAGCACAAGATCATGTAGTTCCTTTGTTAAGAGCTTTTCTAAATGTCAAGTATCATTTCCTTAGACCATGAGATTGTACCACTCCCGGATACCGTAGGAATGCTTTGGGTGTACCAAACGTCACAACATAACTGGGTGTCTATAAAGGTGCACTACAGGTATCTCCGAAAGTGTCTGTTGGGTTGGCACGAAACGAGACTGGGATTTCTCACTCCGTATGACGGAGAGGTATCTCTGGGCCCACTCGGTAATGCATCATCATAATGAGCTCAATGTGACTAAGTAGTTAGTCACGAGATCATGCATTACGGAACGAGTAAAGTGACTTGCCGGTAACGAGATTGTACAAGGTATTGGGATAGCAACGATCGAATCTCGGGCAAGTAACATACCGATTGACAAAGGGAATTGTATACGGGATTGATTGAATCCCTGACATCGTGGTTCATCCGATGAGATCATCGTGGAACATGTGGGAGCCAACATGGGTATCCAGATCCAGCATTGGTTATTGACCGGGGAACGTCTCGGTTATGTCTGCATGCTTCCCGAACCCGTAGGGTCTACACACTTAAGGTTCAGTGACGCTAGAGTTGTTATGGGAAATAGTATGTGGTTACCGAAGGTTCTTCGGAGTCCCAGATGAGATCCCGGACGTGATGAGGAGCTCTGAAATGGTCTGGAGGTGAAGATCGGTATATTGTACGAAGGGTATTGGAGTCCAGAATTGTTCCGGGGGTACCAGGTGATGACCAGCGTGTCCGAAAGGGGTTTCGGAGGCCCCGGCAAGCGTTGGGGGGCCTTATGGGCCAAGGGGAGGGGCACATCAGCCCACTAAGGGGCTGAGCGCCCCTCCCACCCCATATCACGTAACCTGGAGAGGTGGGGGCGCCACCCCTAGGGCAGCCGCCCCTGCCGGCTTAGGGGGCAAGTTTCCTAGGGGGTGGGGGCGCCCAAACCCATCTAGGGTTTCCCCTGTGGCCGCCGCCCCTCCCCTAGGGAACCCTAGGGCGCCTCCTCCTCCTCCCTTCCCCCTATATATAGTGAGGGGGTGGGAGGGCAGCAAAAACCCTTCCATTGGCGCAGCCCCTCCCTCCTCCAACTCTTCCTCCTCCTCTGTAGTGCTTGGCGAAGCCCTGCAGGAATACCACGAGTTCCAACACCACGTCGTCGTGCTGCCAGAGCTCTCCCTCAACTTCTGCTCTCCCCTTACTTGATCAAGAAGGAGGAGACGTCCCCGGGCTGTACGTGTGTTGAACGCGGAGGCGCCGTCCGTTCGGTGCTAGATCGGATCTTCCGTGATTTGAACCGCCGTGAGTACGACTCCATCATCCGCGTTCTTGTAACGCCTCCGCTTAGCGGTCTTCAAAGGTATGAAGATGCACATCCTCTCCCTCTCTCGTTGCTAGAATCTCCTAGATTGATCTTAGTGATACGTAGGAAAATTTTGAATTATTGCTACGTTCCCCAAAAGTTAGAAGGTGCAGCGGGACCATGGTGCAAGCAGATTGGAGGAGAAGGAGAAACTTGACCGGTCATTCCTCCAATCAAAGCCCCGATTTCTGTCTCTAAACGCAACAATTAATACAAACAACTAAGAGATGCCGTTTTAGCTACCATGCAGGGCCACGTATTAACTCACATGCAAGCCGACTTTGATTTCTTGACTGATCAACGCGTAGTTGCGCTTCATGCATTTTGTTTCCGGGGAAGATAACAAGGCAAAGTAAGGAGCATTTGGTTACATTGCTTAGGCTGGTCATAGTGATGAGTAACTTGGACTACTCCCTCCGTCTAGGTGTGTAAGTCATCTTACGAAAACCAAATAATCCCAAAACACTTAGGCGTGGTGCATTAACTTCTAACTTGTTTCTTGTTTCTTCACATATCAACCAATAAGAGACGAGGGGTGTGCATGCTTTTAATCACTTGAGATACTACCAAACAGAACATGCAGTGGTTAGTTCATTGCATGCAATGCTATTAATTAGCAAATAAACATTAATGTCTCTCGTTTTCCCATCCTCCTTGGTCACGGTGGACAACCTAAGATGACTTACTCACCTAGACGGAGGGAGTAGTAACATGCATATGTTACTAGTCTATGTTACTACTACACGAAATTTGCCGTCGGAAGCGAGCTGATCTGGCTCTCCTGAGCTAGCAAGGTTTTTCTAGCCCACACAAGCTAGCTCGCCCACAAAAGCTAACATATTTTAACAGTTCCAAACGCCTAACCTTGCCCGGCTATGCTATAAGCTGTTCTTGCTAAGGATCCAAACGCTCCCTAAGTAACAACGCTCGCTAGCAACGAGGCCAGGAGGGGATTGAGATGTGAAGTTAATGGACGGACACCTAAACATTTTGGGAATATCTGATTTCCGTAAGATGACTTAACACCTAGACGGAGGGAGTAATACTCCTCAGTCCAAGTTTGATGGAATATTCGTCACCTCTTCTCTTCTTATACGTACTCCATTTGTATCTCACTTCCTGTGGCTTCGCACTCGAACGATTTTCCTATTCTATGAACCTATGTGTGCGTGTGCGTCTGTGTGTGTGTGTTTAACATCATGTGTGTATTAGAGAGAGCGACAGATCGACCTAATCCTACAGAGAGATGGTGTGTAGTGTACGATTTTAGCCGCGAGAGTCGGCGCATCCTCTCATTTCCGGGCATCCGGTAGGGACAGGCGGACAGCTGCCACGCCCGCTCCTGACCAGCCTGGCCCACCCAAAGCCCCTCCATCGCCCGCGCGCGCTTCTCGCCCGAAACGGTCAGTGCCGCCCCAGAGAATCGGTGCCGCATTCATGCCCGGGCAGAGCGGATGCGACCTCTCACTGGCGCCTACGTTGAAGGCAGAAGTGGATTCAAGAGTGATGGTTGCTTTGTCCGTCCAACTTACTGTTGGGTCTATGTGATTTGACGGCTCATTGGTCATTATTACTGAGGTGGTAGGACTGCTAGATGTCCCACGCTTTCGGCGAAAGGAGGTACTACTAGATTACAATTTTCTCCATTCTTACAGCAGAGGAGTGCAAGAGCAGTGAAAACACTCAGGCTCATTGATTACATGGCCCACCTCACACTATCACCATATTTTATGGACACTGTGTGACACCTAACTCTTTACATAGTACTCCCTCCATTCCTAAATATAAGTCTTTGTAGAGATTCCACTAGGTGGACTACATACAGAACAAAATGAATGAATCTACACTTAAAATCTGCATTCAAAAAAATCTACACTTAAAATGCATCTATATACACCCGTATGTGGTTCATGGTGAAATCTCTACAAAGACTTATATTTAGGAATGGAGGAAGTACTAGTATAGTACGTACTGTAATTTATCAGCGAGATAAATTTGTACAATGCTATGAAGCTTCCAGCTTCTATTACATGTATCTTGCATCCAAGGTTGCCCGTTGCAACATTTCATCAAATGCAAAGGAGACTAACATGCATGCTATTGCATATCAATGATTGACAGATCATAGCAAATATGTACTCCCTCCGTTCCAAAATAAGTGTCTCAACTTTATGCAACTTTAGTACAAAGTTGTACTACTTCTAAAGTTGACACTTATTTTGGAACAGAGGCAGCTAAAGAAAAAAATGATCCATGCAGTCCCTGGCCCTTGAACCGTAAACCCTAACGAGGCTTCAATTTGCTGGCAATGTTGAAGCTTCCTAAAAATGAAGTTTGCAACCTTGTGACCATTGGATCATTTTGTGCAGTTTCACCAAAATCGAGATAAGCATCCCTGTGGCAAAGAAATTGATGAAGCGTGATTAGAATGAGATTACTGGGACTAGTTGATGAGACATAAACTCATCACAAATACAGTATGTAGAAGCCAGTAGAGGTATGTGCGGGGCAAAGAAGTAGAGAAATATCCACATGGAGTGATGTGGGCAGCTGGAGAAGTGGTGCAAGCCGGCTACAAAGGGAGTTGTACCTGAGGGATGTCGGGGCGTAGCTCAACCTTGAGGAGGGCAGCAGTAGGCGGCAACTGCCCACGTAGCGGCAGTGAGCAAGGGATGAAGGCAACCTCACCGGCTTTGTGAGAGAGAACGGTGGGGACCCATGATCAGGACGTGCCGACAGTGGGTTTTCACCAGCGGCGACGGTGACCGCATCTACACTAAGCATCCACCCCTTCCCTCGGCGGACGCGGTCTGCCGGGATGTTAGAGATGTGGCCACAGTCGTTTTGTGCGAGAGAGTGTGAAGAGAGCAACCCCAGCAAGCAACCGTGTAGGCTGGCCTGTCCTGAATATGTATATAGTGGAGCGGTTTCCTTTTCTCTCCATATGAACCTATCATATTGCCTACGTGCCACTGAAGAAAAAAAACTTTATTTATAAATGACATGGCACCTACTACTCGTTCTCCTATAACCTTGCGCTTGGCATCTCCAAAATATTAACCTTGCGATTGGCTCTTCGCCTCTTTCGGAACTTGAGCAATAATGGTACTGCAGTACATATCAGATCTGGCTATATGAGACCGAATGAATTGCTGCATGTCCACCACGTGGGCGAGGGTCGAGGGGCGAGGGAGAGTGCGTACTATTACGGGGCTGTTTGGTTCTAGGCCTAGCATTGCCACACTTTGCCACATATTTTTGCCAAGCTTGCCTAAGGTTAGTTCATCAAAATGAGGGGTTGTTTGGTTTGTGACTAACTATGCCAAATTTTGCCACACCTAAAGCTAGGCAAGTTTGACTAACTTAGGTGAGTGCTTGGTTCAAGCCACACCTTAGGCAAGCCACACCTGGACCCCACATGGCATACACACCAAAAATGTGGCAAGATTCCCTTAGGCTTGCCAACTTGTGGCTTTCATTTTGATGAACTAACCTTAGGCAAGCTTGCCAAAAATATGTGGCAAAGTGTGGCAATGCTAGGCCTAGAACCAAACATCCCCTGAAAGCCACAAGTTGGCAAGCCTAAGGGAATCTTGCCACATTTTTTGTGTGTATGCCATGTGGGGTCCAAGTGTGGCTTGCCTAAGGTGTGGCTTGAACCAAACACTCACCTAAGTTAGTCAAACTTGTCTAGCTTTAGGTGTGGCGACATTTGGCAAACTTAGTCACAAACCAAACAACCCCTACGTCCGTTTCAGGAGGTGTTTGTTTCCAGGGACTTTTTAGTGTAGGGACTAGAAAAAGTCCCTCTTAGAGACTTTTTAACCAAACAGGAGGGACTACCAGGGACTAAAACTTGCTTTTTGGGACTTAATGAAGAAGACTCTCAAGGAGAGTCTTTTTTGGGACTTTTCCAACAATGCCCCTCCCTGCACCCATTGCCCCACCGCCCCATGGTGTTGTTTGGTTGTTATTTTTCTGTATACTAGGGGTAATATGGTCATTCAATAACCTCTAGGGAGGGACTAGGGAATTTTTATTCCCTAAAAACAAACAGGGAAGGACTTTTTAAGGAGTAGGGACTTTTTAGTTGGGACTAGAGAAAGTCCTAGGACTTATGAACCAAACAGGGCCTCAATATGGACTACATACGGAGCAAAATGAGTGAATCTACACTCTAAAATACCTCTAAATACATCAGTGTTTGGAGTATGTACTAGTAGTTCATATTGAAATCTACTAAAGGACATATATATTCCAAACAATATGATAATCTCTCTAACCAAGGTAGTAGGGATGAGGAGTAAACGGAGGGAGTAGTAAAATTTTCTCCTCGTCCTGCGAGCCACCGCGCGCATGGGCGAGGGAGTGGGCGTAAGGCGTACAGTAGTAGTACTACTAGTAAGCAAGCTTCACCTCATCCTGCGAGCCACCGCGCACATGGGCGGGGGAGACGGCATACTAAGCAAGCTTCTCCTCGTTCTGCGAGTTGACGGGACACATCAAAAGTACTCCAGCGTATAGAGCCTTGCCTCTAAGGTAGGCCCCACATTGTTTGCCTCCTTTTTTTAACATAACACGTCAAGTCGCAATTTGTTTGTTCACCCGTGGTAGACGATTCTTAGTACACATGCCAAATTACAACGTGGGCGGCCTTTTCGTACAGAAATGAGCTCCACCGCGTACCCGCGCGGGTATGGTTGGGAAAGAGATGGGAGTACGTGCGCCGTGCATGCACCTCTTATCTTCGTGCACGTCCCCCACCTACGTGGGTGTGTGTGAGAGATACTAACCGCGTTCGTGAGTGTTTTTTGTTTTTTTGGGGGGGGGGGGTGATTTCGTGAATGTATTTGTGGGAATATGTGTCCATGACATCTCAAATAAAATTTTGCATGCAATGTGTGTGAAATGGAGGCCTATCCATATCATATATAGAGGGACAGTCGATCCACGAGAAGAGAGGGAGGGGTCATAGATATCGATAGAGTCGAAGAGAGGATCAAGTGGGTGGGTGCGAGATCGATGAAGAGAGCCATCGAAATTGTGTTTGTGTGCAAGTCAAAGATATAGGGCGACTAACCTACCGGAACGTCAGAGGGCACATGTCAAGTTTGTGTGTGGCAGGGAGACATGACTAGAGCTCTCGATGTATCGGTGTGTGTGGGGGGGAGGGGGTTGGGGGGAGGTGTAGGAAGATGCCTAACTATAGAGGTAGAACGACTCATATATGTGTTGAGATGGAGAGACCCAGCTATGTCTTGAGGGAGATCGGTCGACATCCATACATAACTGAAGGACGGGAAATAGGATGGGACAGAGAGAGAGAGAGAGAGAGAGAGAGAGAGAGAGAGAGAGAGAGAGGAGAGAGAGGGAGGGAGAGGGGTAGAGTGCTGGATGGGTGATGGAGTTGCTTCTCGAAGATGGTGAGAGAGGCCTACTAGACAAACTGAGGGTGGAACTGCAATATTATCAATAAGAGTGGGGATGTGTTTCTGTGTGTGCCTGTGCGTGATAGATCTGTCGGGACACATCCATTGTGATGCCCCCGATTCAACCGTACACTAATCATACACGCAAATGTGTACGATCAAGATCAGGGACTCACGGGAAGATATCACAACACAACTCTAGACACAAATCAAAATAATACAACCTTTATATTACAAGCCAGGGGCCTCGAGGGCTCGAATACAAGCTCGATACACAAGAGTCAACGGAAGCAACAATATTTGAGTACAGACATAAGTTAAACAAGGATGCCGTAAGAAGGCTAGCACAAAAGCAACACGATCGAAGAGGAAAGACCTCCTGCCTAGGACCTCCTAACTACTCCTGGTCTTCGGCGGTCTTTACGTAGCAGCATCCATCGGCGGTGGCATCTGGCTCTAGGGATCCACCATCTGGTTGCATTAATCGGAAAGAAGAAAGAAGGGGGAAAAGGGGTAGCAAAGCAACCGTGAGTACTCATCCAAAGTAATCGCAAGCATCAGATCTATTAAGTATGCATTGGTATCAAATGGAAGGGTTGTATCTGTGGACTGAACTGCAGAATGCCAGAATAGAAGGGCGAAGGCCTAGCCTATCAAAGACTAGCATCTTTACGCAGCTCCAAGCATCTTGCAACAAGTAGAAGAGTAAAGAATAACAGTTTAATGTTTAACAAGCATGTTGTAACATTAATGCTCAGAGATCCTTCCTCGACTCCCAGTGAGAAAGCAATCTCGGAGCCACATATCTCAAGTATCCATTTGTAGTTGTATAAGATCAGGATATAAGCCTGAACGTCCATTACCATGGACACGGTATTCGAATATATAACTTCCCTGCAGGGATGCATCACGTTACCCAACACGCTCAATCACTTTGGCCGGACACACCTTTTTGGGGTCAATGCCCGCCCTCGGAAGATCAACACGTCGCAGCCCAACCTAGGCTCAGCAGAGAGGTCCCCGCCGGTCTACATCCTAAGCACTCCGGGGTCTTGGGCCCATCACCCGCAGCACTCCGGGTCGTTGCGCGTAGGGTGAATACCAGCACCGCCTCGGATGGCCAGCACGATCCGACCGTGCCGCACTGCTGAACTGGACGTCTGACAAAGCTTCGGCTGATACTGCGACGTCGAGGCCCATATCTATTCTCGCGTGGTGGTTAGTGCGTAAAGGCCAGAGGCCAACTCAGAACAAATACCCAAACCGTAGTGTATTATTAGCTTGCGGAGACGAGCAGAGACTCACGATCGAAAGTGACCCCGTCGCCCCGTCTCGTGGACTTACGACAAGGGCCTAGAATGCCTGGCCGTGCCACATCATTATCTTGCGGGTGCTCTCCGGGCCCGCTCGACTTTCACCAAGGTCTCAAGTAAATTCATTGTAACCGTGTGTCCAAACATCAAGGGGAAAACCCGAGGAATCACCCACGGAGGATTCCACTCAATGTAATCATCAAGGTGAACGTAAGAGGGACCACCCTTGAGGTTCACACTTGAGGTGTTGAACGACAGAGCCGTATCGGGAATGGTGAAAGAGGAAATCACCCTTGATAACCACGACCGAATAGCTACACTATAGAATTATTACCAGGAGTGCGTTATGAGGGATCACCCTCGGCACTTGATAGTAGCTCTACAGAGTTGAGCAACAAAAGGGGTGTGATGTGATGTGAGGTGTCGGGCTCTAGTCATCGATCACGTTGATCGAGTCATCGAAGATGAAGCAGGGGCAACAAGGACAAGTGGGGGTCACTGATGGATCACTAACCAACCTATACTAAGCAGTTTAGGATAAGCAGGTAAGGTACAACAACAGGTACAAAAGCAGGCTATCCATCAGAATAGGAGCAAACAATAACAGTAGCAAAATCTAATGCAAGCATGAGAGAATAGAATGGGCGATATCAGGATGATCAAAGGGGGGGGGCTTGCCTCGTTGCTCAGACAAGAAGGAGGGTCGTCGTCGACGTAGTCAATCACAGGGGCATCAGCAGCAGTCTCAAGGTCTACCGGAGAAGAAGAGGGGGAAGAAACAGTAAATACATGCAAACATAAGCATAACAAGACAAAAAACGGGGCTAGAGGTGTTCGAACGCGGTGCTAGGCGATACTGGCGAAGGGGGAAAACATCCGGGAAAGTTTTCCCAGTTCCGGACGTTTGTCAGACATATGAACCGGAGGGGAAAGTTTGCAGGTTCGCTATGCTAGAGACGTGTGGCAGACAAACAGATCACGTATTCAGATTCATCTCGTCGTTCTGAGCAACTTTCATGTAGAAAATTTTTTCATCCGAGTTACAGATTATTTCTATGAATTTTCAAAGATTAAACCATTTTCTCGAATTATTTAAATTAACAGAAAAGGGAATTACGACATCAGCATGATGTAATGCTAACGTCAGCAGGTCAACAGGTCGGCTGACCAGTCAAACCAGACAGGTGGCGCCCACATGTCAGGCTCTGTAATTAATAGAGTTTAGATTAAACTAATCTGAGGTTAAAAAACTACTGGGCCCCACATGTCAGTCTCTAATTAGTAACTAATTAGGTTTTAATTATTAAAACATTTTAATTAATTAATATAAGCAGTGTGGCCCGTGTGTCAGTGGCATTGGGCTGCCTGGTCAGCAGTTGACTGGGTCAACCCAGTCAACTGGGACCCGCGGGGCCCACTGGCAGTGGCTCTAGGGTGGCCCCAGGCCAGCCACATCGGCGGTCAGTGCCGGAGTGACTCCGGCGACCAAAACAATGGCAGCGCCTCATCGGAGTTGGCCGGAATCGCGCTATGGGGCTCAGTTTCGGGCGTGTGTGGGTGCGTTTGAACGGGCATCGAACGCCGCATCGATCTACGGCGGTCCCGTGGGCTAACTCGGCCAGAGTGGAGCACTACATCGACGGTGGCGGGCGGCGCGTTCAGCCGGAGTGCGGGATCGGCATTACAGCGCATGTGCGAGCGAAGTAAGGGGCTAGGCGAGGTCTATGTCGCTCCAGGATCTCATCGGAGCTACTGGCTCGAGTGGAGGAGCTCGGAGGCGAGCCCTACGACGGCAATGGCGGACGGCAGAGCTCGGCTTGCGGGCGAACTAGCTACGGCGAAAAGCACGGCGAGAGAAGAGGAATGGAAGAAGAGAGGAGCTCACCATGCACCCAAGAAAGGCCCGTGCGAGCTTACGAGCAACAGTAGTGGACGCAGACGACGGTGGGCGCCGGTGACAGAGGCGAAAGGGGGCGGCTCGATCCGCTCCTTGAAGTGGCTCCCGACTTGCGCTCACGGACGGGGACGGGGTAGACGACGACGACAGAGACGAAGGGCACGATGGCGAGGTGAACGGGGCTCGGTGGCCGCGAGGACGGGCGAGGCACGGCGGCGACCGCGTCGGCCTCCTCTCCAAAACGAAGGAGAGGAAGAGGGGGAAGGGGGATTTGGGGGGCTAGGGTTTCGATGGGGAGAGAGAGAGAGGAGGGGCTCGGGGATCTTAACCATCCGGGGGGCCGCGGGATGGCCGGCACGTGGCCGTGGCGCCATGGATGCCCGCCACGGCTCCTCTGGTCCTGTAGCGTGAGGAGGGGGATGAGTGGGGGTGTGGGTTGGGCTAGCCTGGCTTGGCCAGCTAGGCCAAGGCCCAGGGGAGGGGGAAAGTGGGTTGTCCAACTGGGGAGCTGGGCCAGACAAGGTGGGCTAGGCCCAGGGGGTTTTCCCTTTCCCCTTTTTTTGTTTTATAAATAAATTAAACAACTAGCCCCTGTTTTAATTATTTTAGGGCATTAAAAACACATTTTAAAAATATAGGTTTCAACATGACAAATAACCAAAGATTATTTGTCACACTTTGAACATTTTAGTTTTTATGTTAGAAAACTTTTGTTGTTTGACTAGATTCTAAAATTTTAATTCGAACATGATTGGATCATCGCGAGGTTACCAACAGTAATCCGGTGACATGGCAACATTTGTAGAGGGTTACTGTACCTTAAGTATTCGGGCGTCACATCCATGGATGATGAAGGGGAACCATGTGTTTGGTAAGCAAACCTAACTAGATTGGTAGATCAATTGTTGTTTGTCGGAGGAAGGGAGAGACATAACTAATGAGGTAGATCAATCGACGCGTGGGAAAAACGAGTTATAAGTACCTAGCTAGCTATATGTATAGTGGGAGATCGGTCGGTGTACGTCCATTTGTTAGAGGATAATAAGGCCCAGCGAGACAGATAGACAGAGAGAATGGAGCTAGGAGGTGGTGCGAGAGGCCCATATACTAGCTAGATAGGGGGGAGGAGTGTGCGGTTGTGAGATCGATGAAAAGAGGGGAGAGAGTTTACACGTGTGTGGGACCATATGAGAGACACGAGGCAAGGACACATAAAGGAGGAGATTGAAGGTGTGTGTGTATGTTGTAGGTAGACATCACTAGAGAGGTTTATTGATCGGTGTGTGTCGGAAAGGAGTTGTGGAAACTCCGGGAGAACGACCTAAAGAAAAAAAAGAAATGTGTGCGATGGATAGAATGCCGAGGGAGGGGGAGGGCGAGGAGGGTGTGTGCATGCACGAGAGAAAGTTAGTGGTAGCTACAAAGGTTAGAGGATTGTGTGGGTGTAAGAGACTAACAAAGATCATAATTTGAGATGAAAGTGGATTCATATATTTGACTAGGAGATCATAGTGTTTTAAACATATGCATGCATGAATATAGCGGTGATATGCGTGCTGTGGTTTTGCACATGTTATACCATAATGAGATAATGCGTGGCGTTTGCAACTCACAGCTAAATGTCGAACTATCTAAACCATACTATACATCGAACAATCTCACATTTTATTTGAATTTGTGATAATGTGTGGCGTTTGCAGCTTACAACTAAATATAGAACAATCTAAACAATACTATATATTGAACATTCTCACATTTTATTTGAATTTGTGGTAGTGTGTGGTGTTTGCAACTCACATCTAAATACTTGTAGGCGTAGGGGGCGAGGCACCATACATAATGTGATAAACACATTATACATATGAGACATGGTTTAGATTATGAAGATCTAGCTAGAGCTTGAAATGTAATGTGATTTCAAATCAACATAAAGTGGATTCAAAAAATCGAGTTCGAGTTCATATAGTACACGTAGTTCATATGTAACTCGAGACTAATCATGTGGTGTGCTGTGAAGATAATACACAAACGATGGTTTAACTTGACAATAATGATGATTGTAGATCTTATTAAAATAGAGAAATGAATTCAAATGCTTTGACTTCACAACAATCATTATTGTAGATCTTATTCAAATAGAGAAACAAATTCAAATTTAGTTCATATTGAAGCGGTAGTATATACATTTGGAATGCACTAAAACGTTCATTTGAGTAGTAGGTCGCATGCATTATACACCTAGCGAAATATTTTAATTGAACATAAAATGAATTCAAAGTTTTGAATGACATTTGTAGTGATAATTGATTTGGTATAGTACACGTTAGGCTTGTCCGGAAATTTTAACCCGCGCCTTGTTAGCCTGAAATATTTCAGATATATCTTTGTCTCGTTGTGCTCCGACAACACCCTCCATCTCAACCCGCGCCTTTCTATTCCAAAATTACAATGTGCACGAAAACTCCCACCTCCTGTGAAATCCCGACACGTGAAATGCCCATGATACCCCTGAACCAAAAGAACCGCCTCAAATCGGTGGGAGTACTTTCGTAACTTATCCCACATTTCGGACAAGCGCGTCCCTAAGCCATGGTTCCCCACTCCCATCCCATCCGCCCACCCATTCATACACTGAGGCCGGGAAAACCCGCGAAGCACCACTCCCTTCTCCGTCCGCCACCCAGCCGGAGCCTCTTCCCCGATGATGTCGTCCACAGCAACACCTTGACGTCCCTCATCCACTGTACCGGATGAGGATCCGTCGTTGATCTTGTCGTCCCGCCGGTTCAGCCACCCCGTCCTCCACCTCCATGGAGCTGCCCCAATGTTCCCCTTGTCTTCCGTGCCACCTCCATTCCCACACCTACGTCTTTACCTGCACCACTGGAAGAGCATCATCATCAACATTTCCTCGATGAAGTTGTTGCCTAATCGGTGCCACCAAAGAGGTCGTACACTAATCACTGCATTTTCTTCTTACTTCTATCTCACGGTGCTGCCGGCGCTCAGTCCCGAGCCGACACGGCGCGGCTCCATCCACGACGGCGTCGCCGACCACTTCCTCCACAGCGTTGCTCCCTCGATGGCGACATCCACATCAGTAGGAGCTACTGCTGCTTTAGCTCTCGCTCGTGCTGCTGCTCTGCTCTTGCTCCCAGTCCCATGCCTGGTCTGCTCTTGCTATTGCTCTTGCTCGCGTTGCTGCTCTCGCTCTTGCTCTTGCTTGCAATGCTGATCCGATTTAGCTACACTTCAGTCGACTGAATCGACTTTTGGGTCAGCGATTTTCAGGGGGTGGGGGGGGCTCGACGGAGTTAAGGAAGAACCAGTCGCAGCGGGGAGGGGGACTCGCCGGAGAGGTACCCCACTATCTATGTTAAAGTTCAGGGTGGGGGCGATGGTCACCGGCGGTGGTGGGGCGGCGGCGTGGGGATCGCCAGAGAAAAATCTCAGCACAGGGGGGCCTAGAGGGATGGCCAGGGTGGCGGCGGACCGGCGGTGGGGAGTGTTTTCAAGGCGGGCGGGGCGGCGCACCGCCGGCCGCGGGCGGCGGGGGCAGCTGTTTGACCGGTGGTGGCTGGCGGCTCAAGGGGGTGGAGGTTGAAGATGAACTGCATGCCCTTGATTTCATATCCAACGGCTGCAAAATCGACTAACCAGATATGAAAAAGTCAGTCGACTGACGTGTAGCCTCACCTCTAGTGCATTCAGTTTCGACAATAAAATTCAGTTTCGACAACAAAATTCAGTTTCGACAGTTAAGTTCAGTTTCGACAGTTAAATTCGATTTTGATAGTTAAGTTCAGAGATGAGCGGCTGTTGTATTTTACATCTAGCACTTTGTGGCTATGTATTTTACGTTATCTATTGGAGATGCTATTATAATTCCACTCAGGTTACCATTGTCTCTCTTGTCCTGCTTCAGCCTCGGTGTCATACCACTCACCAGAGCTGCTCCAATGACGAAACCCTCCATCACAGTGGAGTAGTACCTCGGGATCCATCTCCAGACGCCTAAGATCTTCTTCCCCTCCTCCGACAGCCAAGTCAGCCGGAGCATCCTCACCGGCCAACCCAATCACGCTGAGATCGACATGGCTTCGCCAAAGAGGTTGTACACTTGTTGCATATCTTTTTACTCTACATGTTATATATATTATCCACTGAGCACACGTAGTAACGTGAAATACGATTATTTTATCCTACTATATGACAAACAGTGAGGTACCAGGCAACTTAGCTATCCATGATGGACTCTCTTGAACACCATCTTTATTTATATCTGCGTGTTTGAGATGTGCATTTTTTGATGGGCCTGGGAGTTGAGCTAGTAGGGAAGTGGCCTGGGTCCAAAGTAATAGAAGTAGCACAAAAACATTTTTTTAGTGTAGGATTTTCCTTGCTCAAGCCTGCCTACTAGAATCGCCATTGCTTGAAAGGAAAAGTGAATGAAAAACATAGGAATTGGAAAGTTTCCTATGGTACTACTTTTCATGAATTTGGTGCAAAGGAATGGAGCAAAGGAAAACTGTAGGATTTGTTCCTTTAGTGTCTCCTTGAAAGAAAAACCGTAGGAATTCTAATTTCCACTCGTCCTCCTTTTCATATTCCTATTCATGAAGCACAAGACTAAGAGATAGTAGCATAATAGCATTATAACCGTACATTTTCTTGTGGTTTGACTTAATCTCACCATGCTTCTTTGCATCCTGTGATCTTCCAATTCTTGTGAATCAAACACCCAGATTGGCAGAAATCCTGTGTTTTTAAATTCTCTGTTTTGCACGTGCATTCCTATCCTATTCCTGTCTATTTCCTATCCCTGCATTGTTAGAATCCTCAAATTCAAACAAGCTCTTACACAATTACTTCTGTTACAGATATGTGTCAAAGACAACCTTGTGTGGTTTGTCCTGCTCCTGCGGCGCTGTGTTCCACCCTAGCTCAGCTGCTCCAACGATGGAAGGGTTCACCACAGCAGGGATCCGCTCTCCAGACTATCTTTCGCCGCCTCAGATCTTCTTCCCCGCCGCCGGCAGCCACGGCAACTGCATTACCATCAACTTAGCAAATGACCTTGAGGACTACACGGGTCCGCAAGAGAGGTCGCACTCTTCCATGTCTGCTTATGTTATGCATTGCTTAATATGATGACATGCTACATTATCATCGTGTCCACCTATTAGACTCCGAGTCAGGTCCAAACTAATGCTAAAACTTGAGTTTTTAAATGGTTGTGGGGTACATATTGGGGCAGCAATCAGTACTATATGTCTACTATCTGGTTAATCTCGGGTGTCTACTATGAGTTTCATGTTGGGTGCAAACAAACATTAAAGGAGCCATTATCTGTATCTTTTAACTAAAGCGATTATCTGCCTGCTATCATTGGTTTTGGGTCTATCCACAGTTTGCTACCATCACTCTGGATTTGTGCATGCACTCCTTAAATAATCTCACTATGTTTTATGTCTATCCACACAATGGAACTGATCATGTAGATCAAAAGAGACAAGCCTTGCGTGGCAATAAAATTTCATGCAGACATTGCTCCATGGTGGGTGCAAAGGCAGCCCCCTCCACCCATTTCGGATCGTAATCAAGAGCAAGATAACTGTTCTGAGGGGGATTCAGAAGGAGAATACCACTCCTATTTACCCCATGAGGTTTTCGCTCTAACTTGGCATGCGGATGTTGGTAATATCATGCATATGGTGCCTTGCATTGCTTACTGTATACATCAAAGATGTCATCTGCTTAGTTTAGACATGCTTTGTGTCAATGCCATCTGTTTAGTTTCTTTATCGTATATGTGAATCATGCAATGCCATCTTGTTTAGCCAGGCATCACATATGTGAATTTTGCAATGTCACCCTGGTTAGCCAGTCATCTTATATGTGAATTATATCATGCCATCATTTTTTTATTACATGTTAAATTTGTCAACAATTTTAGTACATTCAATTACTCTTCCTATGCATCAGCCATTCAGCACGGTCATGGAAAAATCTGGAGTGGAAACAAGGTCTTCAGAGCAGACAATGCTATCTGACGAAGCGCATGTCTTCCTGGGTACAGATAGCTCCTCGGAGGTGGATTCAGAGACAGATGACCAGTCCTATTCCCCCCCCCCCCCGAGGTGCATGATCTAACTTGGCAGGGTTATGTTGCTCATATCGTGCATATGGTATCTTGCATTGCTATGTTATTTGCTTAGTTTAGACATTCTTTGTGTGAATGCCACCTGTTTAGTGTCTAATTACCATATATGTGAATTATGCAATGCCATCTTGTTGCAAGACATTATATATGTGAATTATGCAATGTTATCTTGTTGCAAGGCATTATATATGTGAATAATGCAATGCCATGCTGTTTAGCCAAGCGTCATATATGTGGATTATATCATGCCGTCCTTTTTCTGTATTTCTAATTGCTTTTGTCGACAATGTTTGTATATTCAACTGCTCTTCCTGTGCATCAGCCATTTGAATTGGTGATGGAGAAATCTGGAGTGAAAACAAGGTCTTCAGAGAAGACAATGCTACCTGCTGAAGTAGATATCTTGCTGGTTACAGATAGCTCTTCATAGGAGGATTCAGATGCAGATGACCAGTCCTATTATCCCCATGAGGTGTATGCTCAAACTTGGCAGGGTTATATTACTCATATCATGCATATGTTGTATTGCAATGCTTAGTTTTTACATCATATACACAATATTGAATGACATCTCCTTACTTCACACATCATATATGCGATTGCCCTCTGCTCACTTCCTTGGATATAAATCATATATTTGAATTATATCATGCCATGATGTTTACATAGACAACTTGTATCTGAATTATGGCATGCCAACACATTTTCTAAAGACATAATATAGTTATATCATCTCATCCTGTTTACATAGTCATCATATTTTAGATTATGTCATTCTATCCGTGAATTATATCATGCCATCATGTTTCCATCGACGACATGTTTGTGATTTATGGCATGCCAACCACTTTAATAGACACATCGTATAGTTATACCATGTCATCTTGTTTACATAGTGATCATATTTTGAAGTATGTCATTCTATCCTGTTTAGTTAGCCAGCATACATGTGAAATTGTGTCATGCTATCCTGTTTAATTAGCCATCATATATGTGAAATTATGTCCTGCTATTCTGTTTGGTTAGACAACATAAATGTGAATTATTTCATGCCCTGTTTTCTTCCCTACTATCCATTGCACATGTCTATCTTACAATGTATGTACATTCAATTACTTTTCTTGTTTATCAGCCATTTCAATTGGAGGTGGTGATGGCAGTATCTGTGGGAGTAAAAACACGGTCTTCAGAAAAGATCGTGCTACCTATCGATGCAGATAGAACCACGGTTGTACTTGCCCAAGAACCAGCCCCACCACACATAACCCAGACTCATGGAGATTATACCCCTACCCGGTTGGACAAAGAACCAGCTACACCCCTTCTAACCCCAACCCCAGCAGATAGTAACCCAGTTCCCATTGACACATCACCGTCTCCACCATAGAGCACCCAAACGCGAGCAGTTAGTAAGGCAACTGCATTGCCCAAAGCACGAGGACCACCACTCCGAACCCCAAGTCAACGCTTAAAGCAGAAGAAGAATTTTTCTCAGCTCAGGTTCTGTAGCTATGGTTCATACTACTTTGCTCTTGCATCACTGTATTTACTCATACAAACTAATTTCAAATTTGAAGGATGCAATTGAAACTCCAATGGCGCAACAGGTATGTTTTAAACCCGTTTCTTTAACATGTTTGCTGTTGTAACTTGTTGTATGTTGATTTTAGTTTCAATTGAATAAACAGTTATGTTCTCATGCCATGCACATTACAAGTGTTGTTATTGCTATGTAGTTTCCCACACTTATATTATGTCTATGCTGCTTTGTCTTAAATAGATATGATTCGAACTGTATCTATCTTGATTTGGCAACATAAACTAGAATGATATAGACCATATAGTGATCATACTACATAGATATATGTTTGTTTCATGTTGTTATCATGTCCACCTTACTAGTGAACTAGTTTACCAAAATGAGTTTCATATACTACATTGTAAACCTGTGATGTGTTTGTTTGTTTCTCTTTTAGAACATGGATAAAATATTGGAGAAGAGTACCCCCGTTATGCAATGGTAAAGGAAGTAATGCAGATAAGGTTCAAGATAGTGAGACATCCCTGTTGGTCTCTAAGAAAGCTGATAAAAACTATATTGAAGACACTGAGACAACCCCAAAGTCATGTCTTGATGTAGTGTTCGAGTTACTAGCTACTGCTGCTGGCACCAGCTCTTCGAAATCGTTGCCTAAATTAGTTCATCTTCTTGAATCTCAACTTCAAGTTGAAAGACATCGATCAGATGTTATGCGATAGGAAGCCGAAGGACTAAGGAAGTCCCTACAAAATTCAGATGCATACTTTCTGGTGCAACAACAAGTGCTGCAGGATTTAAGCGCCAAACAAGAGAAAGTTAATAATCTTGCTAAGCATCTTGCCAGCATTATGGGTACCCAGGATATTGTTTCTTGAGCTCTTCTAAAGTGGTTTCAGTTCTGAACTTGTTTTGCTGCGGCGTTTATATGTTGTTGTGTTCCTTATATTTGCACTGGTGGCGAACTTTGATGCCCAGTGGATTTAATATGTGTAATAGCTATGATAGCCTAGCGTAAGTTGCTTTCTTATTCATTTCCTTATTGTCTTGTTTATTTCTTTTCTTGTAGTCAGTGCAGTTCTTTTTCCGTGGTATGCTAGTGGCCGCAATAACCTATTTTTAAAACTAGGCCACAATAACCATGGGGTACATATTTACTGTAGTTACCATTTCCCTCCTACGGGCCGTAGAAACAATGGGCCTTCTACGGGTCATCGAAACAATGGGCCTTATATGGGTCATAGACACAATGGGCCTTCTACGGGCCGTATCGTCAATGGGCCTTCTACGGGCCGTATGATCGGTTGGCCAAACATGGGCCAATAACAGGCCGCATTATGGCCGTAAACGGGCTAGAGCTAGAATCGTCCGTTCATGGGCCGATCATAACGGGCTGTCGTTAATCGGCTGTATTTGATGATGCTATGAAAATGGCCCAACGTATTAACGGGCCACAAACGGGCGGACTGTAACCACGGGCTGAATTTGGCCCACAAGCAGAACATGACAGTAACTTGCCGTAAGTAAACGAATGCTGGAAATGAGCCCAAGAATAAATGGGCCATGAGAAGGTCGAAAGATATCATGGGATGGAAACGGCCCAATGGAATAACGGGCCATTAATGGGTATAAAGTGATACACTGTTCATTACGGGCCAGTTTCACCACAGGTTGTTAATGGGTATAAAGTGATACACTGTTCATTACGGGCCAGTTTCACCACGGGCCATTAATGGGTATAAAGTGATACACTGTTCATTACGGGCCAGTTTCACCACGGGCCATTAATGGGTATAAAGTGATACACTGTTCATTGCGGGCCAGTTTCACCACGGGCCGTTAATGGGCCAAGAGTTACAAAGGGCCTCATATGGGCCGAAAGACGTCACGGGCCATTAATAGGCTGGAATCATATTGGACAGCCCAGATGACGCTACTGGGCCTAATTCAGATAGGTCATAACGGGCCCTGGGTTAGCGGGCTGTAAATGGGCTATATGCAAATAGGCCATTAATAGGCTTTCCATGGGCCGGCCCGCCACCTTTTGACCAAGTCAAACGGGCCGGCCTTTTCACAGGAATGTGCCTCTATTGGGTCGTGCCATGTGTCAACGTATCCTAGGCATCTTCTGTCCAATGAGTCGATGACATCTGTCTCGACGGTGAGCCGACACGTGTTTCCTCCAGCCAATGATGATTTTACATGTGGAAAATCCCCATTGGTCGGGGCTGTTAATGGGTTAGCGGAACCAAAACCGGACCCGATAGCTTAACGACGTTCCGTTATGGTGGATGCCACGTGTTGGTCACCCTTGACGAAGGCACTTCTGTGATGTGTGATTTATCGTCATGGAATTGGACACTTCCGTGATGATAATTTTGGTAATGTCATGGAACACTTCTATGACAGCATAAGTATGACTATCTTGATTCTGTCATAAAATCGTCATGGATGTACACGCATGACAAAAAAACGTGACCTACTGTGACAAACACGTATCATCACGGAAGTGTTTTTTTGTAGTGATACACGAACAAGGAATAAAGCCATACAAGTGTAATCATATGCAAGAGGAAAGGCTTTATAAAGGAAGCCCCCAAATAAACGGGGTACTTGAATTTGTGTGTCACAAACAAAGTTATGACAAGGAATTTTTTCACAAACAACTTTTTGCCAAAAAAGTATAATGCTTGGTCGAACCAAACAAAATTTAAAACTGAAAGTTTTTGGGCATGAAAGCGACTTAGCTGGTTAATGTGCTCGATGTTGATGACACGATTCGGGCTTGTGGCGGGACGAAGACGCCCATTGATCTATGACAGATCTGACAAGGTTCACAGTCCTCGGCATGGCCGAGGTCCCAGCCCCCAAGCCCGAGGTGTTCAAGCAAGGAGTTCGGCACTCCGGAGTAGTGACCGCGTACCGCAGTCAAAATCGATTACCTGCACACTTAAAATAGTGCGGTCCAGGAAATAATAATTATATATATATATATATATAATCCTTGCATAATTGCTTTACGCAAAAATAATTTATTTAAAGAGATGTGGCTTGGTGCCGAAGCTAATGTCGATGCAGGGCGTCGGCGTGACACAGTGAAGGCATGATAAAGCCCGAATTCACAGGTCGGTCCGAGTTCCGGATACGGCATTCGCCGAACTATGGGAAAAATAAACCCAAACAAGCAAAAATTGCTAGGATTAATAGACCTGGTTTATCTATTGTAGCTATATGAAGGAAGGTTAATCCCAAAATTGGGACTCGATCCGCACAACCATTGCCTGATGGGAGATGAAGCGATGGCATGGCGATGTTGGCAAAGGTTGGCTCGCCGAGGCAAAGCCCGTGGTCCAGTTAATGTGATGAAGCTGGTTGGCTGGTCACGTCGAAGTCTCGAAAGTAAGTTGACGAAGAGATGGCGAAGCCCCAGGTCCATAGAGGTGACGGAGCAGGTCGATGAGGAGATGCTGCACCTGCCATGTCAGCCGAGGTGTTGAAGTAGTTCGGCGCGATGGACATCATCTCGATGAAGCAACGGTTTGGCCATGCCGATGCAGGTCGTAACTTGTGACGTGGTCAATGCTGGCTTGATGAAGTGATCGGGCGGCGATGCCTGTGTGCCCTATACGTGTAATCCATAGGACGGTGATGTTGGTGATGATTTATCCTTAGCGATGCCGAACTCTTGTTCAGCTTGCCGAGATAATGATCCGAAGAAGTTGAGCTCGGCTCAACAAAGCAACGACGTGTCTAGCGCAAGTCGGCCGTCGTGGAGCAATGTTGTCGGGCTGGTTTGACACCGGCGCAATGGTGAAGATTATATTGGAAAAATATTTTTAATATCAGTGGGATGTGTTTGAGAATAAGACATAATACCTCATACAAAAACTTCCTTCAAAAAGGATGTCCAAAATCCCGTTCATAAAGAAGATGAACTCGGGTCAGATTCGTTCTCGCGCGGAAAACAGATCCGAATAGTGATGCACTAATCGGAAGGTTCCCGGAGTTTGGACGGTCGGATCGATCTGAAATTTTGACAGTTGGTAGATATAGAAATGCCGCAGCCGATCAACGGTTGGATCTTCCAAAGAAAGTCCGAGCTAGAAGCTGGACACTACACTCCAAACTCGTCCGGATTCTCATCCAGATTCGACAGGGCTCCGGTATATCGAAGATTGACGGAGATTGCTCCAACAGAACACAACGAAATTTCCCAGGTTCGTCGTAGACTCAATTCCAATTCCACTGAAGGAATCGTCAAAGCGACACTCGAGGAGGCGGTGGCAGCGGAGACAAGTTTGCTGTCCAGAAAAACAGCACGTTCACCCGAGGGCAATGTTGACGTTGAGCCCCCGAGCTCCATGGATGATTCCTCCATGATCTAGATAGAGATCGGAGTTGATGTTGATGAGTCCCTCGTCTGAACATGATGAATGGAGGTAGGGCCCGGTCCTCGGTCAAGCCAAGGTGACCAATCAAGCCGGTGACGAAGAAGTCAACGTCACAGTTGATCTGCAGTTGAGCCATTGATCCTTTGCCGATCACACATCGAAACTCTCAATGAAAGCACTGATGTCGGTGTCAAAACCAGCGGATCTCGGGTAGGGGGTCCTGAACTGTGCCTCTAAGGTTAATGGTAACAGGAGGCGGGGGACACGATGTTTACCCAGGTTCGGGCCCTCTCTATGGAGGTAATACCCTACTTCCTGCTTGATTGATCTTGATAATATGAGTATTACAAGAGTTGATCTACCACGAGATCATAGAGGCTAAACCCTAGAAGCTAGCCTATGATTATGATTGTGTATCTTCTATCAGCTAGCCTGGGCCTGGTTTATATAATGCACCAGAGGCCTAGGATAACAAGAGTCCTAGCCGAATGCGCCGATAGGGGAGGAGTCCTTGTCTTGATCACCAAGTCTTGTGGAATCTTCCTTGTATACGGCAGCTGTCCGAACTGGCCCATGAGTATAAGGCCAAGGGCGTCCTCGACCCAATCCAACTGACCGGGAGATGACATGGTGAGTACCCCCTGGTCCAGGACACCATCAGTATCCCCCCTGAACCGGTCTTCAAGTTGGGGACACTCCTCGATTCTTCCGAACTGTTCTTCATCTTCGGTCGTCGGTCTTGAAAACTAGTTCAACAAATCTTCTCATCTTCGATCTTGAGGATCGCCGAAGTGCATCCGAAGAGATTACACGTCGGGTATATGAGGGGCCCCTTTAAGTTTCCGGCCTTTATCAATGCCTTGTTATTTTCATGCCACACCTCAGGTTCGAAGTTTTTCCTGGGCGGCAGTGTCCCCCGCCTCCTGTTACCATTAGTCTTAGACGCATAGTTTGGGACCCCCTAGCAAAGATCCTCTGGTTTTGACACTGACACCCGTGCACACGAATGTCTCTGCCATGTCGTTGCCAGAGCCTTCCCCGCGCCGGTGCAAGTGCCCCCCTCAGCAGCATGGATCGCCGCCGTCGACCGCTTCCTTGCACCAATGTCAATCGCCTCCTCCCGCCAGTTGACTGGCTCCTGGAGACCAAAGTCCAGAACATTCTGGACTTCCTTAAAGCTAGGGAAAACGTCCAGGAGTACGCTAACAATGGCCCAAGACGCTGTTGTCGTCGCCGGTCAGTGGCCCGACGACACACAAAGCACGACAGAAGAGTTGTTTCCCGCTGCAAGATGCCTCTGCCGCCGCCGCGTGATCTAAATATGCCATGAAAAATGTTCAGATTGACATGCTTAAAATCCGAAAGTTTGGGATTTATCACTTGCATTTATTTTAGTTCGATCGTGGTATGAATGTAAAGTCACAGTCAGACGGAATGAAATCTATGGTTTGATTGATTAAATGTTCTGCTAGAGTCGTACCAAATTAAATATAAAATGTCATCAAGCAACATGTATTCCTTCTCATCGCAAACATTTCATATTAAATACCACGTCAATTCCAAATACTTTTGTATGGAATCTAGTTCCAAATACTTCTAGGGCGCGAGCAGTCCCCTTGTTCGAGCACTATCGGCGATACATCTTTTTATCCATGCATTTAATTGTTATTAGTAGATACTACTAGCCTAACTTGTCCATCGCGGTCACTTTTGTTCCTAAACTTGTTACATACTCAAATACTAGTACTAGTATTACATGAAACTGGTGCCGTAACTTGTGAACGCATCCAGATTCGGTCAAGAGCCACACCGCCTGCCCGTTCTTTGTGTTTGCCCGTGCTTCTAAATGTAGAAGGGGAGGAGAGAGAGAGTAGACATGGAACCCACCAGTAAGTGAAGTGGAATAGTACGTTCTCATGAGCCGGTCCCACTAATGTACTAATATAAAAGCATGTTGTCCATTAGATAGGATCTGCTAATATAAAAACATTATATCAACAAAGAGGAGTACAACAAATGTTGCTACTATGTTGCCTATTCACGTGTGGCTTGAAGGCCCTGGTCGCATGTTGATGAGCCACAAGTGTAGGGGATCTATCGTGGTCCTTTCGATAAGTAAGAGTGTCGAACTAAACGAGGAGCAGAAGGAAATGACAAGCGGTTTTCAGTAAGGTATTCTCTGCAAGCACTGAAATTATCGGTAACAAATAGTTTTGTGATAAGGTAATTTGTAACGGATAACAAGTAATGAAAGTAAATAAGGTGCAGCAAGATGGCCCAATCCTTTTGGTAGCAAAGGACAAGCCTGGACAAACTCTTATATAGAGAAAAGCGCTCCCGAGGACACATGGAAATTATCATCAAGCTAGTTTCATCACGCTCATATGATTCGCGATCGTTACTTTGATAATTTGGTATGTGGGTGGACCAGTGCTTGGGTACTGCTTTCTTGGACAAGCATCCCACTTATGATTAACCCCTATTGCAAGCATCCGCAACTACAAAATAAGTATTAAGGTAAACCTAACCATAGCATGAAACATATGGATCCAAATCAGCCCCTTACGAAGCAACTCATAAACTAGGGATTAAGCTTCTGTCATTCTAGGAACCCGTCATCTACCTACTACTTACCAATGCCTTCCTCTAGGCCCAAACAATGGTGAAGTGTCATGTAGTCGACATTCACATAACACTACTAGAGGAGAGACAACATACATCTCATCAAAATATCGAACGAATACCAAATTCACATGACTACTTATAGCAAGACTTCTCCCATGTCCCCAGGAACAAACGTAACTACTCACAAATCATATTCATGTTCATAATCAGAGGGGTATTAATATGCATATAGGATCTGAACGTATGATCTTCCACCGAATAAACCAACTAGCATCAACTACAAGGAGTAATCAACAATACTAGCAACCTACATGTACCAATCTGAGGTTTTGGGACAAAGATTGGATACAAGAGATGAACTAGGGTTTGAGAGGTGATGGTACTGGTGAAGATGTTGATGGAGATTGACCCCCTCCCGACGAGAGGGTCGATGGTGATGACGATGGAGATGATTTCCCCCTCCCGGAGGGATGTTTCCCCGGCAGAATAGCTCCGCCAGAGCCCTAGATTGGTTCCGCCAAGGTTCCACCTCATGGTGGCGGTGTCTCGTCCCGAAAGCTTGCTTATGATTTTTTTAGGGTAAAAGGCTTCACATAGCAGAAGATGGGCACCAGAGGCCTGCTAGGTGGCCCACGAGGCAGGGGGGCGTGCCCTGGGGGGTAGGGCGCGCCCCCACCCTCGTGGACGGTGGGTGGCCCCCTCTGGTATTTTCTTCGCTCAATATTTTTTATTAATTCCAAAAATAACTTCCATGGAGTCTCAGGACTTTTGGAGTTGTGCAGAATAGGTCTCTAATATTTGATCCTTTTCCAGCCCAGAATTCCAGCTGTCGGCATTCTCCCTCTTCATGTAAACCCTGTAAAATAAGAGAGAATAGACATAAGTATTGTGACATAACGTGTAACAACAGCCCATAATGCAATAAATATCGATATAAAAGCATGATGCAAAATGGACGTATCAACTCCCCGAAGCTTAGACCTCGCTTGTCCTCAAGCGGAAGCCGAAATCGAAAAATATATCCATGTGTTTAGAGATAGAGGTGTCGATAAAATAAAATACGGACATGAGGGCATCATGATCATTCTTATAACAGCAACATATATAAATATTGTCATATGATTTCTTATGCTCAAGTAATAATCTATCCACAACGTCAAGTATGAATCAGAAACTTCATTGAAAACTAACAAACTATAATCTCGGTCATTGAAGCAACTGCAATTTATCATAACATCGAAAAGAGTAAATATAAGAGCTTTTCAGCAAGTCCACATACTCAACTATCATTTAGTCTTTCACAATTGCTAACACTCATGCAATACTTAGGGTATGGAGTTTTAATCGGACACAGAAAAAGATAGGGGCTTATAGTGTTGCCTCCCAACCTTTTACCTCAAGGGTAAAGTCAACAATAATAGTTCATGCTAACTTACATCCAATTGGATATATATATCAGGATCTTTCCAACACAAGGTGCTTGCCAAAGGATAAAATGTAAAAAGGAAAGGTGAAGATCACCATGACTCTAGTAAAAGGTATAAGACAAAAGTAAAAGATTGGACCTTCGCAGAGGGAAGCAGGGGTTGTCATGTGCTTTTATGGTGGGATGCATGAAATCTTAATGCAAAAGAACGTCACTTTATATTGCCACTTGTGATAGGGACCTTTATTATGCAGTCCATCACTTTTATTGCTTCCATATCACAAGATCGTATAAAGCTTATTTTCTCCACACTAATAAGTCATACATATTTAGAGAACAATTTTTATTGCATTGAACATGACAACTTACTTGAAGGATCTTACTCAATCCGTAGATATGGTGGACTCTCATGGCAAAACCAGGTTTAAGGATATTTTGGAAGCACAAGTAGTATCTCTACTTGGTGCAAAGAATTTGGCTAGCATGAGAGGGAAAGGCAAGCTCAACATGTTGGATGATCCATGACAATATACTTTATTTCGGATATAAGAAAACATAACCCATTATGTTGTCTTCCTTGTCCAACATCAACTTTTTAGCATGTCATATTTTAATGAGTGCTCACAATCATAAAAGATGTCCAAGATAGTATATTTATATGTGAGAACCTCTCTTTCTTTATTACTTCCTATTAATTGCAACGATGATCAAAACTATGTTTGCCAACTCTCAACAACTTTTATTCATCATACTCTTAATATGTGAAGTCATTACTCTCCATAAGATCCATATGATCTCTTTATTTCTTTTTATTCTTTCTTTGTTTCTTTTTTCCCTCAAGATCATGGCAAGATAGCAAAGCTCTTGACTCAAGACTAATCTTTATTATGTAAAGCTCACGAACTCGATTACATAGAGGAATCATAAAGCAAAACTCAAAACTAGATCATTCTAAAACTTTATTCTACTAGATCAAGATATTACTAAAAGGATCGAACTAAGAAAAACAATAAAGATAGGAGTGTGATGGTGATACGATACCGGTGCACCTCCCCCAAGCTTGGCAGTTGCCAAGGGGAGTGCCCATACCCATGTGATTATGTCTCCTTCTTCGGAGGTGATGATGACGTAGGCTTCTTCCTTAATTTGCGCTTGAGGATGGAATTTTGCTCCCTTAGCTCATCGATCTCCTGCTCAAGGCTTAATATCCTTTTGCATAGTTCCTGTCTGTTCTCATGTCCCCAGGTTGAGGTAATGGTGCTTCATCTTGATCTGAGCTTGTATCCTCCTTTCCCTTAGGCTCGTAGTCTTCTTCTTCCTCAGTGGTCCAATCATAATGCTCCAAGTCCCCGTAGACCTTAGGGTCTGCAAGGTATTCAGCCACATAGCTTTCTCCCTATGGATCCTGGGATGACATATTGCTCTAATCTGCGGCAGAAACAACTCAAAACAAAAACAGATGATTTCATCATGGTACGATGGTTAAAACCTTCGGGAGATTATATAATCAATTTTTACCAACTTAAAGAAGTATCGTGCAAGAAAATGGAGTGCGAAGAGCACATGAGGTGCCCACGAGGCAAGGGGCGCACCCAGGGGGGTAGGACGAGCCCTCCACCCTTGTGGATGCCTCGTGTCCTTCCAGGACTACTTCTTATTTTCCTATTTTCTTAAATATTACAAAACAGAAGGAAATTGCCATTAGAACTGTTTTGGAGTCGGTTTACTTACCGTACCACATACCTATTCCTTTGCGGAGTCTGAAACATTCTGGAAAGTGTCCCTTATGTATTCCTCCAGGATTACAATTTCAATAACATTGGTTTCAACATTTATTGGACTACCTGAGATATAATGTTTGATTCTTTGACCGTTCACCACCTTCGGATTTGTGCCTTCGAAGTTGTTGATATTTATGGCACCGGAATGATAGACCTCCTCGATAACGTAAGGACCTTCCCATTTAGAGAGGAGTTTTCCAGCAAAAAATCTTAAAAAAGAGTTGAAAAGCAACACATAATCACCTACATTAAACTCACGCTTTTGTATCCTTTTGTCATGCCATCTTTTAACTTTTTGTTTAAACAGTTTGGCATTCTCATAGGCTTGAGTTCTCCATTCATCAAGTGAGCTAATGTCAAACAACCTCTTCTCACCGGCAAGTTTGAAATTATAATTGAGCTCTTTAATGGCCCAATATGCCTTCTGTTCTAGTTCGAGAGGTAAGTGACATGCTTTTCCATAAACCATTTTATATGGAGAAATACAAATAGGATTTTTATATACAGTTCTATAAGCCCATAATGCATCATCAAGTTTCTTGGACCAATTGTTTCCGGATCTATTAATAGTCTTCTGCAAAATTAATGTGAGCTCTCTATTACTCAGTTCTACTTGGCCACTAGACTGTGGGTGATATGGAGATGCAATTCTATGATTAACATCATACTTAGCAAGCATTTTACGAAAAGCACCATGAATAAAATGTGAACCACCATCAGTCATTAGGTATCTAGGGACTCCAAACCTCGGAAAAATAACTTCTTTAAGCATCTTAATAGAGGTGTTATGATCAGCGCTACTAGTTGGAATAGCTTTTACCCACTTAGTAACATAATCAACAGCAACTAAAATATGTGTATACCCATTAGAGGAAGGAAACGGTCCCATATAATCAAAGCCCCAAACATAAAATGGTTCAATAACAAGAGAATAATTCATAGGCATTTCTTGACGTCTATTAATATTACCAATTCTTTGGCATTCATCGCAAGACAAGACAAACTTACGGGCATCCTTGAAGAGAGTAGGCCAATAAAAACCAGATCACAATACCTTATGCGCAGTTCTATCTCCAGCATGGTGTCCTCCATAAGACTCGAAGTGACACTTGCGTAGGATCTGTCCCTGTTCATGCTCAGGTACACAACGTCTAATAACACCATCTACTCCTTCTTTATAAAGGTGTGGGTCATCCCAGAAGTAATGCCTTAAATCATAGAAAAACTTTTTCTTTTGCTGGTATGTGAAACTAGGTGTTATAAATTTGGCAACAATGTAATTAGCATAATCAGCATACCATGGAGCAGTACGAGAAGCATTTATGACAGCTAATTGTTCGTCAGGAAAGCTATATCAATAGGTAGTGGGTCATCAAGAACAATTTCCAACCTAGACAAATTGTCTGCAATGGGGTTCTCAACTCCCTTTCTATCAATAATATGCAAATCAAATTCTTGTAGTAGGAGAACCCATCTAATAAGTGTAGGTTTAGCATCTTTCTTCTCCATAAGGCATTTAATAGCAGCACAATCAGTGTGAAAAGTTACTTTAGAGTCAACAATATAAGGTCTAAACTTATCACAAGCAAATACAACTGCAAAAAATTCTTTTTCAATAGTAGCATAATTTCTCTGGGCACTGTCTAGAGTTTTACTAGCATATTGAGTAACATTTAGTTTCTTATCAACTATTTGTCCTAGAACAGCACCTACGTCATAATCCCTAGCATCACACATAATTTCAAAGGGTAAATTCCAATCAGGTGGCTGAACAATAGGTGCAGAAATCAAAGCTTTCTTAAGTATTTCAAATGTTTCTACACAATCATCATCAAAAACAAAAGGAATATCTTTTTGTAAGAGATTAGTCAGAGGCCTAGAAATTTTAGAGAAATCTTTAATGGACCTCCTATAAAAACCGGCATGAACAAGAAAACTTCTTATACCTTTAATGTCTTTATGACACGTCATCTTTTCAATAGCATCAACTTTAGCTTTATCAACTTTAATACCTCTTTCAGAAATTTTATGCCCCAAGACAATGCCTTCATTAACCATAAAGTGGCATTTTCCCCAATTCAAGACAAGATTAGTTTCTTCACATCTCTGCAAAACTCGATCAAGGTTGCTCAAGCAATCATCAAAAGAAGATCCATAAACGGAGAAATCATCCATGAAAACCTCAACAATCTTTTCGTAAAAGTCAGAGAATACAACCATCATGCATCTTTGAAAGGTAGCAGGTGCATTACATAAACCAAAAGTCATACGTCTATAAGCAAAAGTACCGAAAGGGCAAGTAAAAGTAGTCTTTTCTTGATCCTCTTTTGACACAGGTATTTGATAGAAACCAGAGTAACCATGTAGAAAGCAAAAATGTGTATGTTTGGATAATCTTTCTAGCATTTGATCAATAAAAGGCAAAGGGTAATGATCCCATTTAGTGGCTTTATTTAATTTGTGGAAATCAATTACCATCTTACAACCTGTAATAATTCTTTGCGGGATCAATTCATCTTTATCATTAGGAACGACAGTAATACCTCCCTTCTAGGGACACAATGTACATGACTTACCCACTGACTATCAGCAACGGGATAAATTATACCTGCGTCCAGGAGCTTTAGTATTTCTTTTCTTACCACTTCTTTCATCTTAGGATTTAACCGTCATTGGTGATCAAACTGGTTTGGCGTCTTTCTCCAATTTTATTTTGTGTTGGCATAGAGTGGGACTAATGCCATTAAGATCATCAAGAGTATATCCAACGGCAGCACAATGCTTCTTCAGAGTTTTCAATAATTTCTCCTCTTCTTGCTCTGAAAGATTAGCACTACTAATAATAGGATATATCTTATTTTCATCAAGATAAGCATATTTAAGAGTATCAGGTAGTGGTTTAAACTCAAACACGGGATCACCCTTGGGTGGTGGAGGATCCCCTAGGATTTCAACAGGCAAGTTGTGTTTCAAAATAGGTCCCTGTTTAAAGAACACTTCATCTATCTCCCTTCTTTCATTCATAAACAAATCATTTTCATGGTCTAGCAAATATGGTTCTAAAGGATCATTAGGAGGCACAGCAATAGAAGCAAGACCAATAATTTCATCCTTACTAGGCAATTCTTTATCATGGGGTTGTCTACGAAATTTAGCAAAATTAAACTCATGCGACATATCCCCCAAACCATTAGTAACAACATCTTTTTTGTAGTCTATCCTGGAATTAGCAGTATTCAAGAAGGGTCTACCAAATATGATGGGACAAAAGCTATCTTGTGGGGAACCAAGAACAAGAAAATCAGCGGGATATTTAAGTTTCCCACACAAGACTTCAACATCTCTAACAATCCCAACTTGTGAAATGGTATCTCTATTTGCAAGCTTAATTGTAACATAATTTCTTCTATCTCAGTAGGTGCAATATCATGCATAATTTCTTTGTATAAGGAATGAGGTATTGCACTTGCACTAGCACCCATATCACATAAGCCATGATAGCAATGATCTCCTATTTTAACAGAAATAACAGGCATGCCTACAACAGGTCTATGTTTATTTTTAGTATCGGGTCTAGCAATTCTAGCAGCTTCATCACAAAAGTAAATAACATGCCCATCAATATTATTAGCCAAGAGATCTTTAACCATAGCAATACTAGCTTCATCACAAAAGTAAATAACTTTAATTTGCTCAGGTGGTGTAGGTGTTCTAGTATTACTCTTACGAACCACAGTTGAAGCTTTAGCATGATCCTTTATCCTAACAAGGAAGGGTGGTTTCTCAATGTAGGTAGTAGGAACTATCGTGGAAACGTCACGACAGATGTCCTAGTGTGAGGACTTAGTCATGAGGCCAATGCATCTATGTGGTAGCTTGAGAGGGGTTGGTCGGTACGAGAGACGCGGGGCAGATCAACACACATGAAAAGGATTTAGACAGCTTCGGGCCCCGGGAAACATCATCTGGTAATAGCCCTACATGTTGTTTGTGGCTAGATCTCATTATGCTCATCAGGGAGACGCCGCATAAGCCGGCTCCCCTTTAGTTGTGTCTAGCCTTCGAGATTATTTTTTTGACTCCCCTCTTGGGGTGCCCTGCCCCTCCTTATATAAGTTGGAGGGGCGGGTTACATGACTAGTCCTAGTAGGATTAGGATTACTCTATTACAAGTGGAGTCCTAGTCTTGCTTCCTTTGTAAGGGAATATTCCTTATGCTTTCCTCTTAAGCCGGCCCACTATAACATGAGCCGGCCTTCTCGGCCTTGGGTCGTCAGGGCCAATTGATGAGTCGCCAGGCTCGTGAGTCGCCAGGCCTGTGAATCGCCAGACTCGTGAATGCCAATCCTCCGGCGGGTTACCAATGAAACGCCAAGTCCGGCCGGGTCATACTTTCGGCCGGGTCATACCATGGGGTATATCCCCGACATTAGCCCCCAGTTTAACTTGGATTTGTCCATGTAAAACTGATCCTGTAAAATAAACACAAGAACAAACTTGATAGGTTGTGCTCCGGGTTAAATATTTTCCTGAACCGGCACCTGATCATGCTTAAGTCCTTCTCATTTCCTCTTGGCTGCGTATTCATGATCTCATAGGAAATCTCCTTTAGCAGATGTGTTCAAATATTACCAATGCAGAAAATCCGAGCACTTCTTCTGAAATATTCGGGTGAATAGACCAGCTTCATAACCAATTTGCTGACATTGGCTCTTGTAGATAAATATGATAAGAAATAATCCATTTGAATCAGTTTCCAAAGCGCCGTCTTAATAAATATTGGCCTTGAAATACTCATCTAATTTTCAGCCGGCTTGAAGATGTAGAAACTTGCCAATTTATGATTACCAAAATTGTCAGGTTGTAAATAGATGATGCTGAGTCATAATTGTTGCAGACACTGAGTCATAATTGTTGCAGACACCGGGTCAATCTGGTCTACTCAAAACTGCGAATTTTGAAGATTTTTATCCCTTATATGCATATCACCTATAGCCCCCAAGTGTCGGGTTGTCATGCTTGCAGCAACCTGGGACTTGTATTTGCCTTATGCTCATAAAAACTTCAACTAGTGTAGCCCCCAAGTGCCATGTCATTATAATATAATGAGCAGGGACTTTTGTATATAATTCATTGGTAATAACATCATATGATGTAATCTCCACTATGGGGCTTGAAGCCACGTCCATAAGGTTAAGAGCTTTGTACTCTACCAACTGAGTAGTGGACTTTTTCAATAAATGGATTAAGGTTTATATACCTTGAGGTTATGACAGGAGCAATTGGTAGCCCCCAAGGGATGGCTGATTATAATGTGATGATTCGGATCTTCAATAAAGTGAGCCAAAAAATGACTTTGCATTAGCCCCCAAGTGCCATGGTGCATGCTGGCAGTGACATGGGACTTGCATATTTGATGTAATCTTCACTTCAATAATGTAGCCCCCAAGTGCCGGGTCGTAAGCCTGCAGTGACTCGGGATTATTCCTTCCATTACAGAATAAATCATATCCATTGATAAAGAAATAATAGCCATTGCGTTGAAGCAACTTTGAAAACCTCAATCATAATACTGGTTATTGATAACCATAATAAAAATCCATCCATGTTTGCTACTCAAGATTTGGATAATATAATCCAGTATGAAAACCTCAACCATTCAATATCATCATGAAAATCTAGCCAAGTTTGGCTATTAAAAATTTGAATATCTTATCGGTTGACAAGTCAATCCGAAGTTTAAATACTCGGCAGCTCTTGGCCGATGGCGACTTAATGCGCATTCATTGTAAGGCAGAATTTTTATAACCCGGCGGCTTATAGCCTTTGAGAAAATCCAGAACGGATAATCATTTTGAAGCATCAATTTTGATGATGAGCTTGAACTTAATCATTTATATAAGTCATAGTTCTGCAAATCCCGCATAGAGTTTAAACAACATATACCCTGGCCACTTATCGTCAAAGGCCAGGGCATGTAACAACCCAATATAGTTTTATGTAATTACTGAAGAGATCAAGCAAGGCCATTCAAGCCTAAACATACTGGCGACTTAAAGCCTGGGCGGGTTATCCAACCTCGCATATTTATATAATCAGGAAAACATACCTGTAGAATTGGCTCATGCTGCCGGCTTACATCACCGTCTGTGATAGTGAATTGTACTGCCGGATTATGATACATGTGCAGTAAGGGTGATAGCCTAAACTTTTTAGAAGACAAAACTTCCAAATGCTTATTATTGTCATATGCTGGCGACTCATCGTCCAAAGTCAAGCCGGGTTAATAGAAACCACATATATGCTTCAGATATGAGCAAGAAAGTATCAAGAGAAAAACCTGGAAGACCGTTTCAAAAAACTTAAATCAACAAGAGAGAAAAAACACGAGGCTGTGTTCTATTTGGTGAATGACACCTATGTTTGAATAGGAAGCCGGACCAAAAGGGTTAACGGCTATGTTCTCTTTGGTGCATGACACCTATGTTTGAATAGGAAGCCCCCAAGAGGTTTCTGGCATTGCGCTGATCAAGTGGGTACTGACAGCTATGTTCTCTTTGGTGGATGACACCTATGTTTGAACAGGAAGCCCCCAAGTGACCTTGAGACATTTTTTAACAACTCTGATTCGAATACGTTCAGAGTTGGACCAAAAGGGTTAACGACTATGTTCTCTTTGGTGAATGACACCTATGTTTGAACAGGAAGCCCCCAAGTGGTTTTTGGCATTGCGCCGATCAAGTGGGTACCGACAGCTATGTTCTCTTTGGTGAATGACACCTATGTTTGAACAGGAAGCCCCCAAATGACCTTGAGACATTTTTTAACGACTCTGATTCGAATACAATCCGGGTCGAACCAAAAGGGGTTAAGCTATGATTCGAATACGGTCCAGCCCCCAAATGATCAAGTGGTTTGAACAGCTATGATTCGAATACGATCAAGAAGCTGTGCCAAAGGGGTTAAGCTAGATTCGAATACGATTAGCCCCCAATGGTCATTGAAGCAGGGTACCTATGTTTGAGTTGTGCTTTGCAACAGACTCTCTTTGGTCCCTTTAATAAAAATAAAATTCTGAGAACTCGAATCTTGTGAGAGATAAATTATTCTTGAGCGAGAATTTAAAACCAAATATTGGGAGCTTTAAAGCTTTGTAGGAGATAGATTTCCCTCGAGCCAGATTTTAAACCGAAATCTCTTTTGATAACCCGGAACTCTTCCATTAAGCCGGAAATTTTTGTTTGCCAGGCACCTTTTTAAGCCAGAAAGTTTCTGACGGCCTTTAAATCAATGCAGTAGTAGCCTTCGGGACCGGGTTATTTTCCCTCCAATGACCCGTGGTTCTTGATTTTTGCTAAAATTGGCAATATTTGCTGAGTCATGTCATCATAGCCCCCGAGTCTTAAGACGACTCAAAGAGTTGGCTTGAGATTCTTCATATTTTGACCATAGCATAAGGTGTATATCATTGGTGTTGATAGCGCGATACGAATCCAGAGAAGGTTGAGGTGACTGCGACGGGTTATAATTGATCCCGTATGAGCCGTGTCAGCAACTCGACCAATGGTTCCTTCCAACTTGTTGTTTGAAGTTAACTAAACTGTAGTGGCGGCGACTTGTGCGCCTGCCCTTGAGCCATCCAGTGCAGGCGGCGGCTGATAGTTTATAATAATTTGCCTCCAAATTGTTAGAAGAAAACCGGGCTACCCAAGAAGTGAGTTGCTCATACTCAATAAATAGCTCATGCAGACTGGCGCGGCCCCTTGTATTGATATAGACTAGATTGCGTAAAGACGACCGCAACATCAGAGGCGGCACAGACATATGAGTTGGTCACGGTGTTGTAAGCCGGTGTGGACGAGCAAGTCAATCATAGGTGCGGTAAACCGCACGAATGGGTGAACCGGCCGCGAGGGCAGACGGGCGAGTTGTCCGTGGCATTATAAGGCGACACAGACGGGTGAGTTGGCCGGCCGTTGATGTAAACTGGGTCGCGACACGCATATCCATGAAGCCACGCAGCACAGCCGAACGTGCATCCGTGGTATAACACCACCCCTTTTCTTTTAACAGTCAACCTGTGTAAAAATATTACAGGCTAGAGTAATTAATGTTGGATGAATTAACATGTACTGATAAAATACATAGGAAAAAATAAGACCTGGTATTTTTTGCCGGATGAACACGGATGCTGGTGCTGGATAGTGCTGCTTTCATTTTTGACAGAAGAATTGATTGGTTCTTTTGTCTTCTAGTGCCTGAGGTCTCCACGTGACTTTCTCCTCCCTTTTTTCTTAAGTAAGTCCAAGACAGTACACACACGGCCCCTCGAGCAGAGTTTCTCTTTTTCTGCTTCAAGCAGTGGGCAACGCGGGCCGGCGACCAGCTACTTGCCGACCGAGCTGCGGCTCAGCGCGAATCCAAGTGAGCAGCGACTTGAGATGGCCTGCTTGATCCGATGGCAGGTTGAGGTGATAGGGCCAGCTTGACCCAACGGCGGAGGCGGATGATCAGGGCCGCGGCGGCGGACCAGGACCGGCGACTCATGGCTCACTCCAGCAGTGGAGACTTGAAGCAGAGGTGAGGCGGCTTGCGTACTGCAATGACGACGGGTTGGAAACAGAAGGGGGTCGTGACGGGTTGGAAACATCAACTCTAGCAGTGCGAAGCCGTCAAGTTAGAACAACACCGTGGTAGCTCGAGCAACGTCAGCGAAGTAGGTCCATGACGGAGGCTACAACCACGGCTCGACGGGTCAACACAGGGCAGCTTGAGCAGTGCTGTAGCAGAGGTGGAGGCCGGCAATTACGGCTTAGTGCAGAGGCGAGTAGAGGCGGGCGGCTTGGGAGGCGGCTCAAAGTCGGAGCGAGGCGCGGCAATGGCGGCTCGCAAGAGACGCGTGCAGCTCAAGGCCAGAGCAAGACACGGCGACAACGGCGGCCGGTTCGGACGGTGACAGCTTGGAGCAGGCGACGGAAACTCAACGTGCAACAAGAGTCGTCCGAGTCTATGCTCACGCCTGGACCCTTCTCCAAGTCGTGGCCAACTTGACCAAGCCGTCCCAGTCTTGGTTGATTTCCAATTTTGTGTTTGACTGCGCGCGTGTGGATCCGATCGGTAGCGTGTCTTCCTGACGAATAGTAGTACACAAGTAATACTGCCCGATTAATCTTGACGGGAGTAGTTGGCTTGTTTTTGATCTTCACCTAGAATAAATAGTAGCTTTGATCGACGGCCCCTAGACTTGTAGTGCCGTAGCCAAAAATTCCTTATCCATCAACCTACATCATGATGAATCGCCCAAGGCTAACTCGGACTCGGCGGAATCTCCACGACGCGTGAGGCGGCCGCACAACAATTAACCCTAAAATAGTCTCAATCTCATGCCCGCCGCCGCAGCACACTTCATCAATCTTGACAAACTAACTCATAGTTTATGTGAATTTTTCCATGCCGGCTCTTGTTGAGCCGGAAAATTGCAAACTTTCCGAACCCTAGAAAAATCCCTCCAAGAACCCAACACCACTGTGTGCAGGCCCCATGGTGGGCGCCAACTATCGTGGAAACGTCACAGCAGATGTCCTAGTGTGAGGACTTAGTCATGAGGCCAACACATCTATGTGGTAGCTTGAGAGGTGTTGGTCGGGACGAGAGATGCAGGACGGATCAACACACAAGACAAGGATTTAGACAGCTTCGGGCCCCGAGAAACATCATCCGGTAATAGCCCTACATGTTGTTTGTGGCTAGATCTCATTATGCTCATCAGGGAGATGCCGGATAAGCCGGCTCCCCTTTAGTTGTGTCTAGTCTTCAAGATTATTTTTTTGCCTCCCCTCTTGGGGTGCTGTAGGACCTTGAGAAGAGGTGTCTAGATGGGGGTGATTAGACACTAAGTACCGAAGTTGCAGTTTTTAAGTTTCTTTAAAGTTTAAGTGGAGTTTAGGCACAAGTTTAACATTCACAACACATATCAAGCAAGCATGCAAAGAGTATATGAGCAGCGGAAAGTAAAGCATGCAACTTGCAAGAATGTAAAGGGAAGGGTTTGGAGGATTCAAACGCAATTGGAGACACGGATGTTTTTGGCGTGGTTCCGATAGGTGGTGCTATCGTACATCCACGTTGATGGAGACTTCAACCCACGAAGGGTAACAGTTGTGCGAGTCCACGGAGGGCTCCACCCACGAAGGGTCCACGAAGAAGCAACCTTGTCTATCCCACCATGGCCGTCGCCCACGAAGGACTTGCCTCACTAGCGGTAGATCTTCACGAAGTAGGCGATCTCCTTGCCCTTACAAACTCCTTGGTTCAACTCCACAATCTTGTCGGAGGCTCCCAAGTGACACCTAGCCAATCTAGGAGACACCACTCTCCAAGAAGTAACAAATGGTGCGTTGATGATGAACTCCTTGCTCTTGTGCTTCAAATGATAGTCTCCCCAACACTCAACTCTCTCTCATAGGATTTGGATCAGGTGGAAAGAGGGTTTGAGTGGAAAGCAACTTGGGGAAGGTTAGAGATCAAGATTCATATGGTAGGAATGGAATATCTTGGCCTCAACACATGAGTAGGTAGTTCTCTCTCAGAAATAGGATGCTGGAAGTGTAGGTTCAGTCTGATGGCTCTCTCCACGAATGAAGAGGAGGTGGAGGGGTATATATAGCCTCCACACAAAATCTAACCGTTATACACAATCTACCAAAGTCGGTGGGACCGAATCATTAAACTCTGTCAGACCGATTTAGCAAATAATGTGACCGTTAGGGTTTTCGGTGGGACCGGAATGCAACTCGGTGGGACCGATTCGGTTAGGGTTAGGGCATAATGTAATCTCGGTAAGACCGATTACACAAACTCGGTGGGACCGATTTTGGTAATAAGCTTTCCAGAGAGTTGGTCAGGCAAACTCGGTTTGACCGATTATCAAACTCGGTGGGACCGATTTTGATAATAAGTTAACTAGAGAGTTTGCATTGTAATCTCGGTAGTACCGATTGCTCAAACTCGGTGAGACCGATTTTGATAATGGACATACACAGAGAGATTACAATCCCATCTCGGTGAGACCGAGATCCCTATCGGTGAGACCGATTTGCCTAGGGTTTGTGGCAGTGGCTAAGACATCCAAACTCGGTGGCGCCGGATAGAAAGAATCAGTGGGGCCGAGTTTGACTTTAGGTTTAGGACATATGTGTGGAAGTGGGAAAGTAGTTGAGGGTATTTGGAGCATATCACTAAGCACTTGAAGCAAGAGGCTCATTAAGCAACACCTCATCCCTCCTTGATAGTATTGGCTTTTCCTATAGACTCAATGTGATCTTGGATCACTAAAATGTAAAATGAAGAGTCTTGAGCTTGAAGCTTGAGCCAATCCTTTGTCCTTAGCATCTTGAAGGAGTTCCCACATCCTTTAGTCCATGCCACTCCATTGTTGAACTTATCTGAAACATACTAGATAAAAGTGTTAGTCCAACAAGAGATATGTTGTCATTAATTACCAAAACCACCTAGGGAGCACTTGTGCTTTCAATCTCCCCCTTTTTGGTAATTGATGGCAACATACATCAAAGCTTTAGATAAAGATATAAAGAATAGCAAGTAAAGCTTTGGAAAGACATGTAACAAGCATAGGCTCCCCCTACATGTATGCAATCATGTGAATATGAAATATAGAAGCATGTGATAGCATAACCATGATAGAGCAGGCAATGTGTTACATGTATCTTGGCTATATGCATCAGAGCAAAAAGTATTAAAGAGAATACCTTCATGCCCATGAGTCCTTCTTGCAAACAGTATGTACATCAGCAAGAATTCCTCATACACATGATTGTGATGCATATACTTACCTTGTGGTCTTGAGTTGGCTTAGGATGGAATGAACCTGCGTAAACAAGGTTAGATAACACAGATGCATCTACTAGCCAGAGCAAACAGAAGAAACCACAAGAATACCAAGACTGGGATGACAGGTAGAGAGTGAGTACTGAGTACCACATTGGATTAGACATGTCCCCAAGAGTAAAGATATGCAATGAATTTAAATGATCTCTTTCCCTTAGATGTCTTGCTCCCCCTGAATCTAACATGGGATACTGGGAGAAGATAGGGAACAGAAAATCAGAGCTGAAGGAAAACAGAGCTGAAAGATATGAATGATGATCAGAGCTAAAGTTCAGAGCTAATGTATGCTAATGCAAAATGAGCACAACAGATCATATGAACATGTCTCTCCCCTCAAAAAGACATGTGGACATCTCTCCTCTTGACCACCAAGCATCTGGGATCCTTGAGAAATACTTTCTACTTAAGTATCCTCTCCCCCTGGAGATCTCTCTCGTCTTTTGAGGGTCTCTCCCCCTAGAAAGTCTCTCTCTCCCTTAAGAAGAAAGGTGATAAGTTTTGATGCTCTCTCTCTATCTCCAAATGATAAGCTTTGATGTTCTTTTTCTCCCCCTTTGACATAATTTCCAAGAAGGGTCTTCTGGAGTCTATCGAATGGGTTTGGTCCTTGAGACACAGAACAAAGCAATGATGAAAATGTGATGCTTGTAGAGGACAAGATTCATTGAGTGGAGCTGGATCAGAAGAAACACAGAATATGTGGCAAAGAGTTTTTCCTGTTATGAAATCGGTGGCACTGAGTGGTATGCTTCGGTCGTACCGAAAAGATTCGGTTGGACCAAAAATAACAAATCGGTGTAACCAAGTTCATCGCAGAGAAAACATTTGTCACCTCAACTCACTAGACTAGTAAGATCTCACAAAGATTTGCAAGGAATTAACTGAAAGATATGCAAGGAATTAGATGCAGAAAATGCAGAGAAAACAGAAAGAAATCTAGATGAAGTTTTTTTTGAAAGGGGAAACACATATGCATGAGAAAAATGCAAAAACTCAGAAAAGAACACAGGAGAACTTCATCTAGAGATGGTCGGCGACAAAGTCACCTATGTTAGAGTATATTGACTTAGGAGTCAAGTGAGATCACTTGATCATAGGCCATACTCATTGTTTAAGCTCAAAATGGGGTTGCCATTTTTCGTTTAAGCATCTTGATGTATTCACATCTTGTCGAGTTGCTTTAACTCATGACTCGGAGTAAAGCTTCTCTAAGATGGAATAACATACCTTGGTTGGTGGTGTTGTCCATGTAGTTGAACTTGCGTGGGTTGCTCAAGGTTGATGTAGCTCATCAAGAATTTGGAGCACCACTTGGAATTTGAGTCCATCTACCTACATGGGTTAGTTCTTGCAAGGAAGAGCACTTGTATATCCAAAAATGACAATCATGAAGCTCAACATTGAATTTGTCAAAGGATATGTTTGAATGGTTTCGTGCTTCCTTGTCTTCAACCACCTCTGTATAGAGACTTGGTGATGTAGAGATTGCTCAAGATGTGAGTAGGTTACAACCTCATGGAATTTGATTCAACCAAGCACCTACATGGGTTAGATAACATGCAACATACAAATATATCCAAGACATAAGATTTTCATCATAAGAGAAATATCAAGGATTAGTCATAAGCTCATGTCTTGCATGTATCCAATGGAGTTTCTACTCCAAGTTTGAAGCATCAATGATGTTCAATTCTCCCCTTAACCTGCAAAACACTTTCTCATCAAGAGGTTTAGTGAATATATCCGCTAATTGCTTTTCGGTGCGAACATGCTTAAGATCAATGTCACCCTTAGCAACATGATCTCGAATGAAATGATGACGAACTTCAATATGCTTAGTTCGAGAATGTTGCACAGGATTATGACCAATTTTGATAGCACTTTCATTATCACAAAGCAATGGAACATGTCTCACATATATCCCATAATCTTTAAGAGTTTGGGTCATCCAAAGTAATTGAGCACAACATGAACCAGCGGCAATATATTCAGCTTCGGCGGTGGATAAGGATACCGAGTTTTGTTTCTTGGAGGACCAAGACACAAGAGATCTACCAAGAAATTGACAAGTACCCGAAGTGGACTTTCTATCAACCTTGTCTCCGGCATAGTCCGAGTCGGAATAGCCAACAAGATCGAAAGAGGCCCTCTTAGGATACCAAATGCCAAAATTTGGTGTATGGATTAAGTATCTCACTATCCTTTTCACGGCCTTAAGATGACATTCTTTAGGAGCAGCTTGATATCGTGCACACATGCACACACTTAGCATAATATCGGGACGTGAAGCACATAGATATAACAATGAACCAATCATAGAGCGATAAACCTTTTGATCAACCGGTTCACCATCTTTGGTTAAGTCAAGATGTCCACTAGTAGGCATGGGTGTAGTCATACCTTTGCATTCTTGCATATTGAACTTCTTGAATAAGTCCTTGGTGTACTTTGTTTGCGAGACAAAAGTACCTTCCTTAGTTTGCTTGATTTGCAAACCAAGAAAGAATTTGAGTTCACTCATCATAGACATCTCAAACTTCTCCGACATTAGCTTCCCAAACTTTTCACTAAAATGAGGGTTAGTTGAACCAAATATAATATCATCAACATAAATTTGGCACACAAAGAGTTCACCATTAACCCTTTTAGTAAAAAGAGTAGAATCAATTTTCCCAATTTCAAAGCCTTTTTCAATAAGGAACTTGGTCAAGCATTTATACCATGCTCTAGGAGCTTGTTTAAGTCCATAAAGAGCTTTGTGAAGTTTGTAAACATGATTGGGTTTCTTAGGATTGACAAAGCCGGGAGGTTGTTTAACATAAACTTCCTCCTCTATTTCACCATTTAGAAAAGCACTTTTAATGTCCATTTGGTACAAGGTGATATCATGGTGATTAGCATAGGCAAGTAAGATGCGAATGGACTCAAGTCTAGCAACGGGGGCGTAAGTCTCACCATAGTCCATACCTTCGACTTGTGTGTAGCCTTGGGCGACGAGACGTGCTTTGTTGCGAACTACTTGTCCATCTTCATCTTGCTTGTTGCGAAACACCCATTTGGTACCGATGATGTTGTGGTTGTTGTCGGGCTTCTCAACCAATGTCCAAACTTGGTTCCTCTCAAAGTTGTGTAGCTCTTCATGCATAGCATTTATCCAATCCGGATCTTCCAATGCTTCTTCGACCTTCATAGGTTCAATGCTAGAGATGAAAGAATAGTTTTCACAAAAGTTAGCTAAACGAGTTTTAGAGCGAGTGATTCTCCCGGTTTGAATATCATTGTAGATTTGCTCGACGGGATGGTCTTTAGCAATTCTTGCTCGAACTCGTGAAAGCTTTTGCTTGGGTCTTCGTTGAACATCTTCTTCATCTTGTTCTTCTTCTTGGCCTTCTTCATTGTTGGCGTTGTCGTTCTCTTGTCGTGGTGGAGAAGGAGGTTGTTGACGTTCATCTTGATGCACTTCCTCGTTTTCTTCATCTTGGTGTGTCCCACTTGTGGATGCTTCCGTATCAACTCTTGGTTCACCTTGTCGTGAAGTAGAAGCTTCCACTTGGACGGACGAGGTACTCTCCTTCACCTCCGTTGGACGGACCTTGCCAATAGACAAGTCTTGGATTGCTTCCGAAGGATCTTTGTCTCCTACATCAATTGGCAATTGCTCTACTTGCGAGCCGTTAGATTCATCAAACTTCACATCTACCGTCTCTTCAACCTTTCGGGTGAAATTGTTGTAGACACGGTAAGTGTGAGAGTTTGAGCCATAACCTAGTAGGAAACCTTCATGAGACTTAGGAGCAAATTTAGAACGACGATGCTTATCAAGAATGTAGCACTTTGAGCCGAATACTCGAAAGTATCCAACTTGGGGTTTGTTACCGGTGAGTAGCTCGTATGCCGTCTTGCCGAGTAGCTTGTGAAGATACAAGCGATTTGTTGCATGACAAGCTGTCTCAACCGCTTCTGCCCAAAAGTGCTTCGGCGTCTTGTACTCATCAAGCATCGTTCTCGCCATTTCGATGAGCGTCCGGTTCTTCCTCTCAACAACTCCATTTTGTTGAGGTGTGTACGTAGCCGAGAACTCGTGTGAAATCCCTTCTTCGTCAAGAAAGGTGTCCACATTTGCGTTCTTGAACTCCGTTCCGTTGTCGCTGCGAACCTTCTTGATCTTCACTTCAAATTGGTTTTGGGCCTTCCTAGCGAAGTTTTTGAAGATCTTTTGGACCTGCGATTTATCATCGAGAAAGAACACCCACGTAAATCTGGAAAAATCATCAACTATAACTAGACCAAAAGAATTTCCACCGAGACTCTTGTAAGAGTTGGGACCAAAGAGATCCATGTGAAGTAGCTCGAGTGGCCTCTTCGTGGTCATGATGTTCTTCACGGGATGCCTTCCTCCAACCTGTTTACCTGCTTGACAAGCACTGCAAAGTCTATCCTTATCAAATATGACATCATTAACTCCAAGGATATGATTTCCCTTAATAAGCTTGTCAAGGTTTCGCATACCAACATGACCTAATCGTCTATGCCATAACCAGCCTTTTGAGGATTTAGCAATGAAGCAAGTTTTAGGTTGAGCCTTTTTAGTGAAATCAACAATGTATAGATCACCTCTACGCACACCGGTAAAGACCATTTTATGATTATCTCGACGAAACACTTGGCAATCTACTTCAGTAAATAGAACATTGAAACCGAAATCAGCAAGTCTAGATACTGAAAGTAAGTTGTAACCAAGAGATTCAACGAGCATAACATTTTGTATGGAGCTATCATGTGATATGGCCACCTTACCGAGGCCAACCACCTTACCCTTTGAGTTGTCACCGAAAGTGACATACTTTCGAGGACTATCATTATCAGCAAGCTCACGAAACATGTCTTTATCTCCGGTCATGTGATCGGTACATCCACTATCAAGAACCCATTCCTTTCCTCCTGACATATATCCCCGAAGATTTGCCATAAGACCAAAATGTCTCATTGCATCATCAAGATCGAAGTCACTATCATCATCCTCATCATAGTATCCATGTTCAACATCGTCATGTGGTGGATCAAATCCTAGAGAGGGTGATTCAGTTAGAATGAGTTTGACAATAATCTTGTCTATGAATTCTTATAGCTTCGGAAATAATGTCACTAATAATACCAACATTTCCTTTGGCACGCATAAGGTTTGTAAGCTCAAATAGACGATCACCAAACATAGGATCACTAGTATTCATTTTACTCAAAGCAATAGACTTATGGAGAATTTCATCTAGATTTTTCAAGGAATAATCTGGAAATCGTTCCTCAAGAAATTTCCATATGGTGTAGGCACACTTAAAAGTAGGCAAACATCCAATCAAGGTTCTAGGCAATCCTCTAATGATAAGTGCGTAAGTTCTAATAATCCTAACCATATCAATTAACTCATCATCGTTTAGATGCATAGGATCAACATAAGGTGCACAAGGACTAGCAATGTACTTGTTAAAATGATATTGATTGAAAATAACAAGCATCTCATTTTTCCACTCATGAAAATACTCTCCATCAAGAATAGGCACTCTATGTCTAAGACTCCCCAAAGTAGACTCATCCATCTTCCTCCAATGGTGATTAAACCAAGGCAATGGAGACCAATGCTCTGATACCACTTGTAGGACCTTGAGAAGAGGTGTCTAGAGGGGGGGTGATTAGACACTAAGTACCAAAGTTGCAGTTTTTAATGTTTCTTTAAAGTTTAAGTGGAGTTTAGGCACAAGTTTAACATTCACAACACATATCAAGCAAGCATGCAAAGAGTATATGAGCAGCGGAAAGTAAAGCATGCAACTTGCAAGAATGTAAAGGGAAGGGTTTGGAGGATTCAAACGCAATTGGAGACACGGATGTTTTTGGCGTGGTTCCGATAGGTGGTGCTATCGTACATCCACGTTGATGGAGACTTCAACCCACGAAGGGTAACGGTTGCGCGAGTCCACGGAGGGCTCCACCCACGAAGGGTCCACGAAGAAGCAACCTTGTCTATCCCACCATGGCCGTCGCCCACGAAGGACTTGCCTCACTAGCGGTAGATCTTCACGAAGTAGGCGATCTCCTTGCCCTTACAAACTCCTTGGTTCAACTCCACAATCTTGTCGGAGGCTCCCAAGTGACACCTAGCCAATCTAGGAGACACCACTCTCCAAGAAGTAACAAATGGTGCGTTGATGATGAACTCCTTGCTCTTGTGCTTCAAATGATAGTCTCCCCAACACTCAACTCTCTCTCATAGGATTTGGATCTGGTGGAAAGAGGGTTTGAGTGGAAAGCAACTTGGGGAAGGCTAGAGATCAAGATTCATATGGTAGGAATGGAATATCTTGGCCTCAACACATGAGTAGGTAGTTCTCTCTCAGAAATAGGATGCTGGAAGTGTAGGTTCAGTCTGATGGCTCTCTCCACGAATGAAGAGGAGGTGGAGGGGTATATATAGCCTCCACACAAAATCTAACCGTTACACACAATCTACCAAACTCGGTGGGACCGAATCGTTAAACTCGGTCAGACCGATTTAGCAAATAATGTGACCGTTAGGGTTTTCGGTGGGACCGAATGCAACTCGGTGGGACCGATTCGGTTAGGGTTAGGGCATAACGTAATTTCGGTAAGAACGATTACACAAACTCGGTGGGACCGATTTTGGTAATAAGCTTTCTAGAGAGTTGGTCAGGCAAACTCGGTTTGACCGATTATCAAACTCGGTGGGACCGATTTTGATAATAAGTTAACCAGAGAGTTTGCATTGTAATCTTGGTAGTACCGATTGCTCAAACTCGGTGAGACCGATTTTGATAATGGACATACACGGAGAGATTACAATCCCATCTCGGTGAGACCGAGATCCCTATCGGTGAGACCGATTTGCCTAGGGTTTGTGGCAGTGGCCAAGACATCAAACTCGGTGGCGCCGGATAGAAAGAATCACTGGGGCCGAGTTTGACTTTAGGTTTAGGACATATGTGTGGAAGTGGGAAAGTAGTTAAGGGTATTTGGAGCATATCACGAAGCACTTTGAAGCAAGAGGCTCATTAAGCAACACCTCATTCCTCCTTGATAGTATTGGCTTTTCCTATAGACTCAATGTGATCTTGGATCACTAAAATGTAAAATGAAGAGTCTTGAGCTTGAAGCTTGAGCCAATCTTTTGTCCTTAGCATCTTGAAGGAGTTACCACATCCTTTAGTCCATGCCACTCCATTGTTGAACTTATCTGAAACATACTAGATAAAAGTGTTAGTCCAACAAGAGATATGTTGTCATTAATTACCAAAACCACCTAGGGAGAACTTGTGCTTTCAGGTGCCCTGCCCCTCCTTATATAAGTTGGAGGGGCAGGTTACATGACTAGTCCTAGTAGGATTAGGATTACTCTATTACAAGTGGAGTCCTAATCTTGCTTCCTTTGTAAGGGAATATTCCTTATGCTTTCCTCTTAAGCCGGCCCACTATAACATGAGCCGGCCATCTGGGCCTTGGGCCTAGTCTTCTATCTGACCCGCCGTCAGGGCCAGCTGATGAGTCACTAGTCTTGTGAGTCGTCATACCAGCGAGCCGTCAGACTCGTGAATCGCCAATCCTCCGGTGGGTTACCAATGAAATGCCAAGTCCAGCCGGGTCATACTTCCTGTCGGGTCATACCGTGGGGTATATCCCCGACAGGAACAATAGGATCATTATAAGTGATAGTCTTTTCTTCAACTTTAATAGGTGCAACTACTTTTACTTCAATGGGAGGATTATATTTAAACCACTTCTCCTTAGGGAGGTCAACATGAGTAGCAAATGATTCACTGAAAGAGGCTACTATCTCAGAGTCAAGTCCATATTTAGTGCTAAATTCACGAAAAGCTTCAGTATCCATAAAAGATTTAACACAATCAAACTTAGGTGTTATACCTGACTCCTTACCTTCGTCGAGATCCCAATCTTCAGATTTACGTTTAATTCTTTCCAATAAATCCCATTTGAATTCAATAGTCTTCATCATAAAAGATTCAGTACAAGAAGTATCAAGCATATTGAGAGAAAGCCGAGCATAAAGTTTTTGAATAATAATTTCTCTTGAGAGCTCATGATTGGGGCAAGAATATAACATTGACTTAAGCCTCCCCCAAGCTTGATCGATGCTTTCTCCTTCGCAAGGCCAAAAATTATATATATACAATTACGATCATGATGAATAAGATGCATAGGATAAAACTTCTGATGAAATTCCAATTTCAATCGGTTGTAGTTCCATGATCCCATATCATCACATAGCCTAAACCATATCAATGCCTTTCCCTTCAAAGATAAAGGGCAGACCTTCTTCTTGATAACATCCTCGGGCATACCTGCAAGCTTAAATAATCCACAAACTCCATCCACATAGATTAGGTGCAAATCGGGAAGCAATGTTCCATCTCCTATAAAAGGATTAGCTAGCAGTTTCTCTACCATACCCGAAGGAATTTCAAAATAAAAAATTTCAGTAGGTTCAGTATGTTGAGGAGCAACTCTATGCTCTACTGGTCGTGGCGAAGATACCCCGAACAAGCCCCTCAAAGGATTACTTTCCATAGTAACAAGTGACAGTAAATTTCAGCACACTATATAAATTTTTCCTTACCAAATTCCACTTACCAAAGGCGCTTCACTCCTCGGCGAAGGCGCCAGAAAAGAGTCTTGATGACCCACAAGTGTAGGGGATCTATCGTGGTCCTTTCGATAAGTAAGAGTGTCGAACTAAACGAGGAGCAGAAGGAAATGACAAGCGGTTTTCAGTAAGGTATTCTCTGCAAGCACTGAAATTATCGGTAACAAATAGTTTTGTGATAAGGTAATTTGTAATGGGTAACAAGTAATGAAAGTAAATAAGGTGTAGCAAGATGGACCAATCCTTTTGGTAGCAAAGGACAAGCCTGGACAAACTCTTATATAGAGAAAAGCGCTCCCGAGGACACATGGGAATTATCGTCAAGCTAGTTTTCATCACGCTCATATGATTTGCGTTTGTTACTTTGATAATTTGGTATGTGGGTGGACCGGTGCTTGGGTAATGCCCTTTCTTGGACAAGCATCCCACTTATGATTAGCCCCTATTGCAAGCATCTGCAACTACAAAAGAAGTATTAAGGTAAACCTAACCATAGCATGAAACATATGGATCCAAATCAGCCCCTTACGAAGCAACTCATAAACTAGGGTTTAAGCTTCTGTCACTCTAGCAACCCATCATCTACTTATTACTTCCCAATGCCTTCCTCTAGGCCCAAACAATGGTGAAGTGTCATGTAGTCGACGTTCACATAACACCACTAGAGGAGAGACAACATACATCTCATCAAAATATCGAACGAATACCAAATTCACATGACTACTTATAGCAAGACTTCTCCCATGTCCTCAGGAACAAACGTAACTACTCACAAATCATATTCATGTTCATAATCAGAGGGGTATTAATATGCATATAGGATCTGAACGTATGATCTTCCACCGAATAAACCAACTAGCATCAACTACAAGGAGTAATCAACACTACTAGCAACCCACAGGTACCAATATGAGGTTTTGGGACAAAGATTGGATTCAAGAGATGAACTAGGGTTTGAGAGGAGATGGTGTTGGTAAAGATGTTGATGGAGATTGACCCCCTCCCGACGAGAGGATCGATGGTGATGACGATGGTGATGATTTCCCTCTCCCGGAGGGATGTTTCCCTGGCAGAACAGCTCCGCCGGAGCCCTAGATTGGTTCCGCCAAGTTTCTGCCTCGTGGCGGCGGTGTCTCATCCCGAAAGCTTGCTTATGATTTTTTTAAGGGTAAAAGACTTCATATAGCAGAAGATGGGCACCGGAGGCCTGCCAGGTGGCCCACAACATAGGGGAGCGCGCCCAGGGGGGTAGGATGCGCCTCCCACCCTCGAGGACGGTGGGTGTGAAAGCACAAGTGCTCCCTAGGTGATTTTGGTAATTAATGTCAACATATCTCTTGTTGGACTAATACTTTGGACTAGAGGATGTGGAACCCCTTCTAGATGCTAAGGACAAAGGATTGGCTCAAGCTCAAAGCACAAGAGTCTACATTTTACTTTTAGTGATCCAAGATCACATTGAGTCCATAGGAAAGCCAATACTATTAAGAGGGGATGAGGTGTTGCTTAATGGCTTGCTTGCTCAAAGTGCTTAGTGATATGCTCCAAAAACCCTCAACTACTTTCTCACATCCACATATGTCCCAAACCAAAAGTAAAACTCGGCCCCACCAAAACTTTCTATCCGGCGCCACCGAGTTCAATTGACATAGCCACTGCCAGAAACCCTAGTCTTTTCGGTCTCACCGATAGGGATCTCGGTCTCACCGAGATGGGATTGTAATCTCTCTATTTCCCTTCAGAACATTTCGGTCAAACCGAGATGAGTGATCGATCCCACCAAGATTGCAATGCAAACTCTCTATTTCCCTTCCGTAACGTTTCGGTCCAACCGAGATGAGCGAATCAGTCCCACTGAGTTTGCCTGACCAACTCTCTGTTTGTCTATTACCAAAATCGGTCTCACCGAGTTTGTGTAATTGGTCTCACCGAGATTACATTATTCCCTAACCCTAACGATATCGGTCCTACCGAGTTGACATGTCGGTCCCACCGAAATATCTAACGGTAACATTATGAACTAAATCGGTCTGACCGATTTTCATATTTCGGTCCCATCGAGTTTGGTAAATTGTGTGTAACGGTTAGATTTTGTGTGGAGGCTATATATACCCCTCCACCCACTCTTCGTTCGTGGAGAGAGCCATCAGAACATGCCTACACTTGCAACATACATTTTCTGAGAGAGAACCACCTACACTTGTGTTGAGATCAAGATATTCCATTCCTACCACATAAATCTTGATCTCTAGCCTTCCCCAAGTTGCTTTCCACTCAAATCTTCTTTCCACCAAATCCATATCATGTGAGAGAGATTTGAGTGTTGGGGAGACTATCATTTGAAGCACAAGAGCAAGGAGTTTATCATCAACACACCATCTATTACCTTTTGGAGAGTGGTGTCTCCTAGATTGGTTAGGTGTCACTTGGGAGCCTCCGTCAAGATTGTGGAGTTGAACCAAGGAGTTTGTAAGGGCAATGAGATCGCCTACTTCATGAAGATCAACCCTAGTGAGGCAAGTCCTTCGTGGGCGACGGCCATGGTGGGATAGACAAGGTTGCTTCTTCGTGGACCCTTTGTGGGTGGAGCCCTCCGTGGACTCGCGCAACTGTTACCCTTTGTGGGTTGAAGTCTCCATCAACGTGGATGTACGATATCACCACCTAACGGAACCACGACAAAAACATCTGTGTCTCCAATTGCGTTTGCACACTCCAATCCCATCCCTTTACTTTCTTTCAAGTTGCATGCTTTACTTTCCGCTGCTCATATACTCTTTGCATGTTTGCTTGATTTGTATTGTGAATGGTTAAACTTGTGCCAAAACTCCACTTTAACTTAAAGAGATTAAAAACTGCCAACTTTATGTGTTGAGTGTCTATTCACGCCCCTCTAGACCCCTCTTCTCGATCCTTTTAATTGGTATCAGAACTTTGGTCTCCATTGCTTTGGTTTAATCATCATTGGAGGAAGATGGATGAGTCTACTTTGGGGAGTCTTAGACATAGAGTGCCTATACTTGATGGAGAGTACTTTCATGAGTGGAAAAATGAGATGCTTGTGATTTTCAATGAATATCATTTGAACAAGTACATTACTAGCCCTTGTGCACCTCATGTTGATCCTATGCATCCTACCCTTGATGATTCCATTGACATGATTCGCAATCTTAGAACTGTTAATCTTATCATTAGAGGTTTGCCTAGAAACTTGATAGGTTGCTTGCCTACTCTTGACTATGCCTACACCATATTGAAATTTCTTGAGGAACGATTCCCAAATTATTCCTTGCAAAATCTAGATGAAATTCTTCATAAGTCTATTGCCTTGAGTAAGATGAATTCCAATGATCCTAAGTTTGGTGATTGTCTATCTGAGCTTACAAATCTTATGTGTGCCAAAGGAGAGGTTGGAATCATTAGTGATATTATTTCCAAAGCTATTAGAATTCATAAAGATGACTATTATGAAAACCATTTGTCTAATGATTCACCCTCTCTAGGAATTGATCCACCACATGATGATATTGAACATGGATACTATGATGAGGATGATGATAGTGACTTTGATCTTGATGATGCAATGAGACACTTTGGCCTCATGGCAAATATTCGGGGATACGTGGTAGGAGGAAAGGAATGGGTCCTTGACAGTGGATGTACCGATCACATGACCGGAGATAAAGATATGTTTCGTGAGCTTGTTGCAAACGACGGCCCTCGAAAGTATATCACTTTTGGTGATAACTCAAAGGGTAAGGTGGTTGGCCTCGGTAAGGTGGCCATCTCACATGATAGCTCCATACAAAATGTCATGCTCGTTGAATCTCTTGGCTACAATCTGCTTTTTGTTTCTAGACTAGCTGACTTTGGTTTCAATGTCCTATTTACTGAAGTAGATTGCCAAGTGTTTCGTAGAGATAATCATAAAATGGTCTTTGCCGATATACACAAAGGTGTTCTATACATTGTTGATTTCACTAAAAAGGCTCAACCTAGAACTTGCTTAATTGCTAAATCCTCTAAAGGTTGGTTGTGGCATAGACGGTTAGGTCATGTGGGTATGCGAAACCTTGACAAGCTTATTAAAGGTAATCATATCCTTGGCATTAACGATGTCATATTTGATAAGGATAGACTTTGCAACGCTTGTCAAGCATGTAAACAGGTTGGAGGAAGGCATCCCGTGAAGAACATCATGACCACGAGAAGACCGCTCAAGCTACTTCACATGGATCTTTTCGGTCCCAACACTTACAAAAGTCTCGGTAGAAACTCATTTGGTCTTGTTATAGTTGATGGTTTTTCCAGATTTACGTGGGTGTTCTTTCCCGATGATAAATCGCAGGTCCAAAAGATCTTCAAAAACTTCGCTAGGAAGGCCCAAAATCAATTTCAAGTGAAGATCAAGAAGGTTCGCAGCGACAACGGAACGGAGTTCAAGAATGCAAATGTGGACACCTTTCTTGATGAAGAAGGGATTTCCCATGAGTTCTCGGCTACGTACACACCTCAACAAAATGGAGTTATTGAGAGGAAGAACCGGACGCTCATCAAAATGGCGAGAATGATGCTTGATGAGAACAAGACGCTGAAGCACTTTTGGGCGGAAGCGGTTGAGACTGCTTGTCATGCAACAAATCGCTTGTATCTTCACAAGCTACTCGGCAAGACGGCATACGAGCTCCTCACCGGTAACAAACCCCAAGTTGGATACTTTCGAGTATTCAGCTCAAAGTGCTACATTCTTGATAAACATCGTCATTCTAAATTTGCTCCTAAATCTCATGAAGGTTTCCTACTTGGTTATGGCTCAAACTCTCACACTTACCATGCCTACAATAATTTCACCCGAAAGGTTGAAGAGACGGTAGATGTGAATTTTGATGAATCTAACGGCTCGCAAGTAGAGCAATTGCCAATTGATGTAGGAGATAAAGATCCTTCAGAAGCAATCCAAGACTTGTCTATTGGCAAGGTTCGTCCAACGGAGGTGAAGGAGAGTACCATGTTCGTCCAAGTGGAAGCTTCCACCTCATGACAAGGTGAACCAAGAGTTGATATGGAAGCATCCACAAGCGGGACACACCAAGACGAAGAAAACAAGGAAGTACACCAAGATGAGCCACATCAACCTCCTTCTCCGCCACGACGAGAGAATGACAATGTCAACAACGATGAAGGCCAAGCAGAAGAACAAGATGATGAAGAAGATGTTCCACCCCGATCAAAGCAAAAGCTCTCACGAGTTCGAGCAAGAGTTGCTAGAGACCATCCTGTCGAGCAAATCTACAATGATATCCAAACCGGGAGAATCACTCGCTCTAAATCTCGTTTGGCTAACTTTTGTGAACATTATTCATTCATCTCTAGCATTGAACCTATGAAGGTTGAAGAAGCATTGGAAGATCCGGATTGGATAAACGCCATGCACGAAGAACTACACAACTTTGAGAAAAACCAAGTGTGGACATTGGTCGAGAAGCCCGACAACAACCAAAACATCATCGATACCAAATGGGTGTTTCACAATAAGCAAGATGAAGATGGACAAGTGCTTTGCAACAAAGCAGGTCTCGTCGCCCAAGGCTACACTCAAGTAGAAGGTGTGGACTATGGTGAGACATATGCCCCCGTTGCTAGACTTGAGTCCATTCGCATCTTACTTGCCTATGCTAATCACCATGATATCACCTTGTACCAAATGGAAATTAAAAGTGCCTTTTCTAAATGGTGAAATAGAGGAGGAAGTTTATGTTAAGCAACCTCCCGGATTTTTCAATCCTAAGAAACCTAATCATGTTTACAAACTTCACAAAGCTCTTTATGGTCTTAAACAAGCTCCTAGAGCGTGGTATAAATGCTTGACCAAGTTCCTTATTAAAAAGGCTTTGAGATTGGAAAAATTGATTCTACTCTTTTCACTAAAAGGGTTAATGGAGAATTATTTGTGTGCCAATTTATGTCGATGATACTATATTTGGTTCGACTAACCCTCATTTTAGTGAGAAGTTTGGGAAGCTAATGTCGGAGAAGTTTGATATGTCTACGATGAGTGAACTCAAGTTCTTTCTTGGTTTGCAAATCAAGCAAACTAAGGAATGCACCTTTGTCTCTCAAACGAAGTACACCAAGGACTTATTCAAGAAGTTCAATATGCAAGAATGCAAAGGTATGACTACACCCATGCCTACTAGTGGACATCTTGATTTGACCAAAGATGGTGAACCGGTTGATCAAAAAGTTTATCGCTCTATGATTGGTTCACTGTTATATCTATGTGCCTCTCATCCCGATATTATGCTAAGTGTGTGCATGTGTGCACGATTTCAAGCGGCTCCTAAAGAATGTCATCTTAAGGCCGTGAAAAGGATAGTGAGATACTTAATTCATACACCAAACTTTGGCATTTGGTATCCAAAGAGGGCCTCTTTTATTCTTGTTGGCTACTCCGACTCGGACTATGCCGGAGACAAGGTTGATAGAAAGTCCACTTCGGGTACTTGTCAATTTCTTGGTAGATCTCTTGTATCTTGGTCCTCCAAGAAACAAAACTCGATATCCTTATCCACCGCCGAAGCAGAATACATTGCCGCTGGTTCATGTTGTGCTCAATTACTTTGGATGACCCAAACTCTTAAAGATTATGGGATATATGTGAAACATGTTCCATTGCTTTGTGACAATGAAAGTGCTATTACGATTGCTCACAATCCTGTGCAACACTCTCGAACAAAGCACATTGAAGTTCGTCATCATTTCATTCAAGATCATGTTGCTAAGGGTGACATTAACCTTAAGCATGTTCGTACCGAAAAACAATTGGCCAATATTTTCACTAAACCACTTGATGAGAAAGTGTTTTTCATGTTAAGAGGTGAATTGAACATCATTGATGCTTCAAACTTGGAGTAGGAACTCCATTTGGATACATGCAAGACAAAAGCCTATGACTATTCCATGATATTTCTCTTATGATGATAATCATATATCTTGGATATATTTGGACCCCTGCATGTTATCTAACCCTTGTAGGTACTTGGATGGAATCTAAATCTATGAGATTGCAACTCACCCACATCTTGAGCAATCTCTACATCACCAAGTCTCTACAATCCGGTGGTTGAAGCCAAGGAAGCATGAAACCCTTCAATCATATCCTTTTGACAAATTCTATATATCAAAATTCTTTTGGTATCATATTTCATGATTGTCATTTTGGATACACAAGTGCTCTTCCTTGCAAGACTAACTCATGTAGGTAGATGAACTCAAATTCCAAGTGGAGCTCCCAACTCTTGATGAGCTACATCAACCTTGAGCAACCCACACAAGTTCAACTACATGATCACGACCAACACCACCACCCAAGGTATGTTGTTCCAGCTTAGAGAAGCTTTACTCCAAGTCATGAGTCAAAGCAACTCAACAAGATGTGAATACATCAAAAATGCTTATCAAAAAATGGTAACCCCATTTTGAGCTTAAACGATGAGTATGACCTGTGATCAAATGATCTCACTTGACTCCTAAGTCAATATACTCTCACATAGGTGACCTTGTTGCCGACCAATTCTAGATGAAGTTCTCTTGTGTTCTTTTCTGTGCTCTTGCATTTGTCTCATGCATATTTGCTTCCCCTCTCAAAAAAAGAAAAACTTCATCTAGATTTCTTTTCTGATTCTTTTGTTCTGCATTCCCAGCATCCAATTCTTTGCAAATCTTTCAGTTAATTCCTTACAAATCCTTGTGAGATCTTACTTGTCTAGTCAGCTGAGGTGACAAATGTTTTCTCTGTGATGAACTCGGTCACACCGGTCTGTTATTTTTGGTCCAACTGAATTCTTTCGGTGCAACCGAAGCACACAACTCAGTGCCACCGATTTCACTGTAGGAAAGATATCTTGCCATATGTTCCTACATTATTTTGATCCAGCTCCACTCAATGATTCTTGTCCTCTACTAGCATCACATTCGACCTGCTGCTTTGTTATGTGACTCAAGGACCAAACCCATTTGTAAAAAAAATCCAGAAGAACCCTTCTTGGAAATTGATGTCAAAGGGGGAGAGAGAGATCACATCAAATCTTAATCATTTCTATAGGGGGAGAAAATACTCAGGGGAGAGAGTTCTTCTACAAGGAGACAGAAGTATCACTTCAAAAGACCCCAGATGCTTGGTGTTCAAGAGGAGAGAAGTCACATGTCTTTAAGAGGGGAAAGACATGTTCATATTTGATTAATTGCATTAGCTTTGTTTATTTTCTTTGCTCTGATTTTCTATTCCCTATCTTCTCCCAGTATCTCATGCTATATTCAGGGGGAGCAAGACATCTAAGGGAAGGAAATCCTTGAATTCATTGCACATCTTCACCTTTGGGGACATGTCTATATCCAATGGGATACTCAGTACTCACTCTCTACATGTCATCCCAGTCTTGGTACTCTTGTGGTTTCTTTTGTTTGCTCTGGCTAGTAGGTGTATCTGTGTTCTCTAACCTTGTTTATGCAGGTTCATTCCCTCCTAAGCCAACTCAAGACCACAAGGTAAGTATATGCATCACAGTCATGTGTGTGAGGATCTCTTGTTGATGTACATACTGTTTGCAAGAAGGACTCATGAGCATGGAGGTACATTTCCTATATTCACATCATTTGATCTGATGCATATAGCCAAGATACATGTAACACATTGCTTACTCTGCCATGCTTATGCATTCACATGCTCCTATATTCCATATTTACATGATTGCATACATGTAGGGGGAGCCTATGCATGTTACATTTCTTTCCAAAGCTTTACTTGTTATTCTCTATATCTTTATCTAAAGCTTTGATGTATGTTGTCATCAATTACCAAAAAGAGGGAGATTGAAAGCACAAATGCTCCCTGGGTTATTTTGGTAATTAATGTCAACATATCTCTTGTTGGACTAATACTCTTACCTAGTATGTTTCAGATAAGTTCAACAATGGAGTGGCATGGACTAGAGGATGTGTAACCCCTTCAAGATGCTAAGGACAAAGGATTGGCTCAAGCTCAATGCACAAGAGTCTACATTTTACTTTTAGTGATCCAAGATCACATTGAGTCCATAGGAAAGCCAATACTATTAAGAGGGGATGAGGTGATGCTTAATGGCTTGCTTGCTCAAAGTGCGTAGTTATATGCTCCAAAAACCCTCAACTACTTTATCACATCCACATATGTCCCAAACCAAAAGTCAAACTCGGCCCGACCGAAACTTTCTATCCGGCGCCACCGAGTTCAATTGACATAGCCACTGCCAGAAACCCTAGTCTTTTCGGTCTCACCGATAGGGATCTCGGTCTCACCGAGATGGGATTGTAATCTCTCTGTTTCCCTTTGAAACATTTCGGTCAAACCGAGATGAGCGATCGGTCCCACTGAGATTGCAATGCAAACTCTCTGTTTCCCTTTCGTAACGTTTTGGTCCAACCGAGATGAGTGAATCGGCCCCACCGAGTTTGCCTGACCAACTCTTTGTTTGTCTATTACCAAAATCGGTCTCACCGAGTTTGTGTAATCGGTCTCACCGAGATTACGTTATGCCCTAACCCTAACGATATCGGTCCTACTGAGTTGACATGTCGGTCCCACCGAAATACCTAACGGTCACATTATGAACTAAATTGGTCTGACCGAGTTTCACGATTCGGTCCCACAGAGTTTGGTAAATTGTGTATAACGGTTAGATTTTGTGTGGAGGCTATATATACCCCTCCACCCACTCTTCATTCATGGAGAGAGCCATCAGAACATGCCTACACTTCCAACATACATTTTCTGAGAGAGAACCACCTACACTTGTGTAGAGATCAAGATATTCCATTCCTACCACATAAATCTTGATCTCTAGCCTTCCCCAAGTTGCTTTCCACTCAAATCTTCTTTCCACCAAATCCATATCCTGTGAGAGAGAGTTGAGCGTTGGGGAGACTATCATTTGAAGCACAAGAGCAAGGAGTTCATCATCAACACACCATATATTACCTTTTGGAGAGTGGTGTCTCCTAGATTGGTTAGGTGTCACTTGGGAGCCTCCGTCAAGATTGTGGAGTTGAACCAAGGAGTTTGTAAGGGCAAGGAGATCGCCTACTTCATGAAGATCTACCCTAGTGAGGCAAGTCCTTCGTGGGCGACGACCATGGTGGGATAGACAAGGTTGCTTCTTCGTGGACCCTTTGTGGGTGGAGCCCTCCGTGGACTCGCGCAGCTGTTACCCTTCGTGGTTTGAAGTCTCCATCAACGTGGATGTACGATAGCACCACCTATCGGAACCACGACAAAAACATCCATGTCTCCAATTGTGTTTGCACACTCCAATCCCATCCCTTTACTTTCTTGAAAGTTGCATGCTTTACTTTCCGCTGCTCATATACTCTTTGCATGTTTGCTTGATTTGTATTGTGAATGGTTAAACTTGTGCCAAAACTCCACTTTAACTTAAAGAGATTAAAAACTACCAACTTTGTATGTTCAGTGTCTATTCACCCCCCCCCTCTAGACCCCTCTTCTCGATCCTTTCAGGGTGGCCCCCCTCTGGTATTTTCTTTGCTCAGTATTTTTTATTAATTCCAAAAATAACTTCCGTGGAGTTTTTGGAATTTTGCAATTGTGCATAATAGGTCTCTAATATTTGCTCCTTTTCCAGCCCAGAATTCCAGCTGCCGGCATTCTCCCTCTTCATGTAAACCCTGTAAAATAAGAGTGAATAGGCATAAGTATTGTGACATAACGTGTAACAACAGGCCATTATGCAATAAATATCGATATAAAAGCATGATGCAAAATGGATGTATCACATGTTCGATCCTCGTACTTTTCCATTTTTAATTTCTATTAGTAAGGTACACATGCATTGCACGCATGAGATTTGGCAACCAAATTATGAATTAATACCACACCATGGCATGTAAGCTTTGATTCATATATGCATGATGTAGATGTTTGTTTAATTCTTATAGTTCATATCATTCAAAATCAATAAGTTTTATAAAAAAGTTGATCATTTTTAAGATTCATGGAATTGTGCATTGTAGAGCATATAGTAAAAACAGATAATGGCAATTCATTTAGAAAAAAAAGGAAATTGGGCAATTATGATACAAATGATTCTAGAACAAAGGAGAAGTGCTTGTGTGTTGAGGTTTGTGCATTATGCTTAAGTTCAACCATGCAGTCTTCTAGATTGTACATGTGGCAGAATGTGCTGGAATGTAGAAGATATCCAAGGGCCAATGGTGCTCGAATTTGCCATCTCTGCACCGACGGATTGGCTTCATCCAACGACCATCTTTCAAAGTTATTCGCACACTATATAGGGGTGTAGATATGGGTCCAGATTTGCTCCATTATAGTTGCCCCCCCCCCCCCGGCGTGTAATTTGTAGAACTTTAATTTCTGGGTCGAAATTTGTTCCATTACAAGTGGGCTCAGGGTGTGTAGTTTGTAGCTTATTTGTAATAATTAAAGAGAACACCAGAGTTTTTTTCAAAAATATCATGGTGCGACATGGAATGTTAGAAAGGGTGTGCGAGAGAGCGGTGACCGATTCAGAGGGAGAACAATTGGGGGAGGGGTGGGGGTTGGAATGGTGTTTGGAGTAGTTGTGGGGTGAATGCTACAAAAATATAATCTAAACCCACCAAAATAAATGCCTTCAGAAATTAATCTAAGGTTGGAGAGGTAGCGTCAATGTGTGGAAGAGACGGCGTGAGAAAGTGAGGTCAATTGAGACATAGATAGAGAGACAAAGTGAGTGTGCCCCAACATTCGTTGAAAAGATATATATATATATATATATATATATATATATGTTGTGGATAGATATTGTCTGATTGAGCTTTTGGGAGGGTGACGGCTGTAAGAGAGAGCTTGAGACATGATCCAGTCACAGACAAGTACACATATAGTTAATGGGTGGGAGGAAGCAAGGTCAATCGATACATAGATAAAGAGAGAGAGAGATTGAGTGAATGTGGGTCATCATGCGATCGAAAGAGTGAGACAGGTTGGAGAGAGTGACCTAGATAGACAATGTGCGTGTGAGAGTATACACTATGAATATGTCGAATTAGGCCCAAACATGGAGATATATCGCTTGTGTGTCAGAAAGAGCAAGCTGAATCAAGACATGCATAGAGAGAGAGAGAGAGAGAGATTGAGCAAGCGTGGGCCACCATGAGGTCGAATGACTGGAATGGCTTGACGAAACTGGTCTAGATAGACAATCTGCGTGATAGGGTATAGAGTGTGTCGATCGAGGCCCGAACAGGGAGATATATCGTTTGTGTGTGAGAGAAAGCGAGGTTAATCAGGACTTAGATAAAGAGAAAGAGAGAGATATTAAGCGAGTGTGGGCTGCTGTGCGGAAGAAAGAGTGAGACGGTCTCTTGAGAGTGACCTAGATAGACAATGTGTGTGCATGCCCACAAGAGGGAGTGGGGCATCTAGATAGGCAATGCATGTATCTACCAAGAGAGGGTGGGAGGGGGAGAGAGAGAGCTTGGGATGGAGTGTAATGGCGGGTGTGTGAGAGTTAGAGATCGAAACATGGAGAGAAAGAATGAACATGCGGAAACCAATAGCTTTGTAAGGTGGTTAGGAGATGAAGATTGATCAATAGAGGAAGTATGTAGCATGTGTGCCGAGATAACATTTGAATGTAGATAGTACTAGACTTAATATTGACGTTTTAATTTAGTGTATGTTGTAAGATTTGAATTGAGGACCATGCATATGGCTTCCGTATTTATTTCGAATTCGTGCCATACTAGGTTTGGAAAGGTTGATATTGACTCGATTATTGTGGTATTTTGTGTGTGTGTGTGTGTGTGTGTGGTCATATGCTTGAATCCATCTAAAGATTTCTCACTACCATGGTGTTCATCTTATACATATATGCTTTTGTATTAAAAAGTAGCGTGGATACCCTGAAATGCGAAATCCATGTTAGAATTAGAGATCGCTATTTGACAAACACACTCTAATTCAAAGAACTCATCATTAATTAATTCATAGTATCTCGTTTCGAAGGACTAATTATTTGCAAGGAAAACACGGGCATGGTAATACATAGTACAAGATTCGCTTGCCAATGAAAGAAGGTTCGTTTGCATTCTCAAATGTAGGCGCACCAGGCTCAAGATTGACACCAGGAAGACCAGGGTCGTGTCGTGGTGGCTGGGTGTGTCATACAGACGCTATCACCCCCATCCCTCCTTCTCCACCCCAAAAAAAGAACGACGACAAAAAAAGTTGGGATAATTAGATTTATGCCCCTAGTTGTGTCCCACTCGTCTGTTTTACCCCTAATTCCCAAAAGTCACCAGTTCTGTCCAAGTCACTTTACTCCTCTTATGCTTTTGCCCTTTGACCGTTTGACCATCAGTTTGAAAACTTCATAACTAATTCATACTAAATCAGAAAAATGCAAATAAGATACCAAAATGTTCAGAAAAACATCACCTATATGTCAGTGTCATTTGCATTCATGAAAAAAGTGTTGAAAAGTGCCCATTCGAGTTTTAGCTCTTATGCTACCACCATGAATAGTAAAATCTAAAAAAATTCAAAAAAATGCAAAAAAATGGTGGCAAAGAAAGAAAAATGTTTTAAGTGCCTACCAAGTTTCATCAGGGAATAACATTCGTGGGTGCCGTGGCAAAAAACAATTAGCACTCCAAAATAGATTATTTTTTTGCCACGACTTCCACGAATGTCGTTGCCTAATGAAACTTGGCAAGCACTTAACACATTTGTTGTTCTTTCCCACAATATTTTTTTTGAATTTTTTTGAATTTTTTTAGAGTTTACTATTCATGGTGGTATCAAAAGAGCTAAAACTCGGATGTGCACTTTCCAACACTTTTTTATGAATGCAAATGACTCTGACATATAGGTGATGTTTTTCTAAACATTTTGGTATCTTATTTGCATTTTTCTGATTTAGTATGAATTAGTTATGAAGTTTTTAAACTGACGATCAAACGGTCAAAGGGCAAAATCATAAGAGGAGCAAAGTGACTTGGATAGAACCAGTGACTTTTGGGAATTAGGGGTAAAACAGACGAGTGGGACACAACTAGGGGCATAAATCTAATTATCCCAAAAAAGTTTGCGCTTCCAAGTTTCGGATTGAAATATCTAGCAGCCCCAATTCTAGCCCTGCAAAATCTCCCTTCTTCCCCCGTCCCCTTCCGCGCCCAGAGCTATCAAATCCCTAATTCGCCGCCAACCCAAGCAAAATTCAAATCGCCCTTTGAGGGAGTCCTAGATTAGGGGGTCCTTGGACAGCCGGACTATATACATTAGCCGGACTGTTGGACTATGAAGATACAAGATAGAAGACTTCGTCCCGTGTCCAGGTGGGACTCTCCTTTGCATGGAAGGCAAGCTTGGCGATTCTGATATGTAGATTCCCTTCTCTGTAACCGACCTAATGTAACCCTAGCCCCCTCTGGCGTCTATATAAACCAGAGGGTTTAGTCCGTAGGACAAGGAGAATCAGAATCATAGGCTAGCTTCTAGGGTTAGCCTCTATGATCTCGTGGTAGATCAACTCTTGTAATACTCATATCATCAAGATCAATCAAGCAGGAAGTAGGGTATTACCTCCATAGAGAGGGCCCGAACCTGGGTAAACATCGTGTCCCTCGCCTCCTGTTACCATTAGCCTTAGACGCACAGTTCAGGACCCCTTGATACGTCTCCAACGTATCTATAATTTATGAAGTATTAATGATATTATATTATCTGTTTTGAATGTTTATTGGGATTTATTATACACTTTTATATTATTTTTGGGACTAACGTATTAACCGGAGGCCCAACCCATATTGTTGTTTTTTGCCTATTTCAGTGTTTCACAGAAAAGGAATACACGGAGTCCAACATGTTTTCCTATATCTGAAAAGTTATATTTTCATGGATCATCGAACATGTTGAGCTTGCCTTTCTCCCTCATGCTAGCCAAATTCTTTGCACTAAGTAGAGATACTACTTGTGCTTCCGAATATCCCTTAAACCAGTTTTGCCATGAGAGTCCACCATACCTACCTATGGATTGAGTAAGATCCTTCAAGTAAGTTGTCATCGGTGCATGCAATAAAAATTGCTCTCTAAATATGTATGATCTATTAGTGCAGAGAAAATAAGCTTTATACGATCTTGTTATGGAAGCAATAAAAGCGACGGACTACATAACAAAGGTCCATATCACAAGTGGCAATATAAAGTGACGTTCTTTTGCATTAAGATTTTGTGCATCCAACCATAAAAGTGCATGACAACCTCTGCTTCCCTCTGCGAAGGGCCTATCTTTTACTATTATCTTCTACCCTTATACAAGAGCCATGGTGATCAACACCTTTCCTTTTTACATTTTTTTCCTCTGGCAAGCACTTTGTGTTGGGGTGATCCGGATATATATATATCCACTTGGATGTAGGCATTCATAAATTATTATTGTTGACATTACCCTTGAGGTAAAAGGTTGGGAGGCAAAACTATAAGCCCCTATCTTTCTCTGTGTTCGATTAAAACTTTGGACCCATAAATATCACGTGAGTGTTAGCAATTGTGAAAGATTAAATGATAGTTGAGTATGTGGAGTTTGCTAAATCAAAGCTCTGACATAGACCCTTCCTGAAAATAAGATGAATTGCAATTGTTTGATGACTGAGAATAAAGTTTGTTAGTTTTCAAGAAAGTTTATGGTCTATGCTTTAACATGTGAATAGCTTGTTACTTGATCATGAAAAGTTTTATGAGACAAGCTACTGTTATGACATATAATGATGCTAGAAAAGGTCATTGAAATTATCATTAATCAAACTTGTGCACCTTCTAGCATTCACACTTCATAAATTCTTTCTTTTATCATTTACCTACTCGAGGATGAGTAGGAATTAAGCTTGGGGATGCTGATACGTCTCCAACGTATCTATAATTTATGAAGTATTCATGCTATTATATTATCTGTTTTGAATGTTTAATGGGCTTTATTATACACTTTTATATTATTTTTGGGCTAACCTATTAACCGGAGGCCCAGCCCATATTGCTGCTTTTTGCCTATTTCAGTGTTTCGCAGAAAAGGAATATCAAATGGAGTCCAAACGGAATGAAACCTTCGCGAGAGGTATCTTTGGAACGGAAGCAATCCAGGAGACTTGGAGTAGACGTCAGGGCAGCTTCAAGGAAGCCACAAGGCAGGAGGGTGCGCCCTACCCCCTAGGCGTGCCCCCACCCTCGTGGGCCCCTCGTGGTTCCCCTGACCGACTTCTTTCGCCTATATATCTCCATATACCCCGAAAACATCTAGGAGCAGAATAAATCGCGAGTTCCACCGCCGCAAGCCTCTGTAGCCACCAAAAACCAATCGGGGCCCTGTTCCGGCACCCTGCCGGAGGGGGGGTCCCTCACCGGTGGCCATCTTCATCATCCCGGCGATCTCCATGACGAGGAGGGAGTAGTTCACCCTCGGGGCTGAGGGTATGTACCAGTAGCTATGTGTTTGATCTCTCTCTCTCTCTCTCTCTCTCTCTCTTGTTCTTGATGTGATACGATCTTGATGTATCGGGAGCTTTGCTATTATAGTTGGATCTTATGATGTTTCTCCCCCTCTACTCTCTTGTAATGGATTGAGTTTTCCCTTTGAAGTTATCTTATCGGATTGAGTCTTCAAGGATTTGAGAAAACTTGATGTATGTCTTGCATGTTCTTATCTATGGTGACAATGGGATATTCACGTGATCTACTTGATGTGCGTTTTGGTGATCAACTTGCGGGTTCAGTGACCTTGTGAACTTATGCATAGGGGTTGGCACACGTTTTCGTATTGACTCTTTGGTAGAAACTTTGGGGCACTCTTTGAAGTACTTTGTGTTGGTTGAATAGATGAATCTGAGATTGTGTGATGCATATCGTATAATCATGCCCACGGATACTTGAGGTGACAATGGAGTATCTAGGTGACATTAGGGTTTTGGTTGATTTGTGTCTTAAGGTGTTATTCTAGTACGAACTCTATGATAGATCGAACGGAAAGAATAGCTTCATGTTATTTTACTACGGACTCTTGAATAGATAGATCAGAAAGGATAACTTTGAGGGGGTTTTGTACCCTACCTTAATCTGTTCGTTTGTTCTCCGCTATTAGTGACTTTGGAGTGACTCTTTGTTGCATGTTGAGGGATAGTTATATGATCCAGTTATGTTATTATTGTTGAGAGAACTTGCACTAGTGAAAGTATGAACCTTAGGCCTTGTTTCCTAGCATTGCAACACCGTTTATGCTCACTTTTATCACTTGTTACCTTGCTGTTTTTATATTTTCAGATTACAAATACTCATATCTACCATCCATATTGCACTTGTATCACCATCTCTTCGCTGAACTAGTGCACCTATACAATTTACCATTGTATTGGGTGTGTTGGGGACACAACAGACTCTTTGTTATTTGGTTGCAGTGTTGTTTGAGAGAGACCATCTTCATCCTACGCCTCCCATGGATTGATAAACATTAGGTCATCCACTTGAGGGAAATTTGCTACTGTCCTACAAACCTCTGCACTTGGAGGCCCAACAACGTCTACAAGAAGAAGGTTGTGTAGTATACATCACCCCCTACCCGAGATCCGCCGGTTTTGACACCGACAATTGTGCTTTCATTGAGAGTTCCACTGTGACATCGAAGATAGGGCTGATGACTTGCCTTGTTATCAAGGACAACATCACCTCCGGGGGAGCCCTGGCCTCAGGCCAAACCCTCTGGCTGGGTGGCTTTGTGATGACCGCCCGTTCGGCCGTCGAGCCGATGATTACTTCTTGGGTCATAGAAAATCGCCTCCACGTCAGCTCGGAATACGCCGAGCAGATGGATCCGACGGCGTTATCGTCCTTGAACGAGCTCCTGGATCACATCACCGCCTTGGGAGTGCTACAGACTATGATTAGATTGGGCTTAAACCCGATCAGAGAGAGATTAACTCTCCGCCGATCATCCATCAGATAGCGGTGGTGGAGGAGCAATGCTAAAACTCTTCCCCTATATTGAGGATGAACTATGTCCGGATTCCCGAGCTCACTAAGCCGGATACCCGCTCGCGGGAGGACATGCCCTGAACTCCGAACATAGAATCGGACAGGGGGCCAGAAAAATTGGGTAACATCCCAGAACCCGAACTATTAAGTTCGGAAGCTCCTCAAGCTCTGGGTCCCGGACCAGGTCAGGGTTCGGACTTAAATCCACCCACCCACCCAGATATAAGTGATCTTTCCCACATCAGACAACAATCCCAAGAGACAGTACATCAATTTTGGGCAAGATTCCTCCTTGTAATGAACAAGGTTAAGGACTATCGCGATGAAGACGCAATCTCACTCTTTTGCAAAAATTGCACAGACAAGGGAATCTTTAACGCCATAAATCACCGTCACGTATCACAGTTTGTTGACTTGGCGGCCACAGTACATAAGTACTATGTGATGGAAAGCGCCTGGAAAACTCAGGCAACCTTTTGGGACCCACGAGCTCTCACTAAACCCCTCGTACGAACAAAAAGGGTGCACCCTCGCAGGTCACCAGATCCAATTACGAAGAAACCGAAGCCCACTACAGAGCGCGAAACCGTTTTGAAGGGATGGCTCGATAGGCCATGCAAAATACACACCACAACGGATACCGTACCAACGCACAGCCTTAGAGCATGTTGGATACTTCGGCAGGTGGCCAAGAGCGGCGAGGATCTCCTCATTAACAACACTGCAGAGCGTCATCCCATTGAAAACAATAATACTACAGTATTGACAGTCTTTGAGACTTTCGTCTCGAATAACAGGCGCAAAGAGCACTCCGCAGCCTCGCCGAAGTCTGCCATGTTGCAGCAATAAACTCCTGGAATGACACGGCTATAACTTTCAATGCCAGTGACGAACCTCAATTCAGAACAGTCTAGGCACCAGCTGCTTTGGTCCTTAGTCCAATTGTGGACGGCTTCCGGCTTACCAAAGTGCTCATGGACGGCGGCAGCGGACTAAACGTCATTTACGAGGAAACTCTCAACAAAATGGAAATAGACAGGAGCCGCATTGAGCAAAGCAGCACGACCTTCCAAGGAATTATTCCCAGTCGGGAGGCACGATGTGCGGGAAAAATCACACTCTATGTGGTATTCGACATGCCGGAGAATTACAGGTCCGAAGAGATAACATTTCAAATGGTCCCTTTCAGTAGTGGATACCACGCCCTTTTAGGGCGGGACGCATTCGCAAGCTTCCAAGCTATACCCCATTATGGGTACATGAAGCTCAAGATGCCTGGGCCCAATGGAATCATCACTCTTGCCAGTGATCCGGACATAGCACTCCGCGCCAAAAATAAAACCGCCGCCCTGGCCCTCGAGGCATTATCCGAAGCCCTCGTGGCCAAAGAATTAACTGCATTACGCTCCAAAGTGGATAGGGACGACGTGATACTCGATAAGCGATCCAAGTCCACCTTCTTCAAACCAGCAGACGAAATAGTCAAATTCCAAGTCCACCCAATGGACTCCACAAAGACAGCATCCATCGGGGCACAACTGAACCCCACAATCGATGCCTCACTGCGGGCATTTTTACGCGAGAATTGGGATATCTTCGCCTGGCACCCTTCATATATGCCAGGGATCCCACGCAGGTTGGCCGAGCATAGCCTCAACATATTGAAGGGATATAAGCCGGTCAAGCAGACACTACGGCGCTTTTTAGAACCCAAACGGCAAGCCATGGGAGGGAAGCTAGCGAAGTTACTTGAAGCCGGATTCATCAGAGAAATAAAACACCCGGATTGGCTAGCAAACCCGGTGATGGTACGAAAGAAGGATAAATCCTGGCGCCTATGTGTCTATTTCAAAGACCTCAACAAGGTTTGCCCTAAGGATCCCTTCCCTCTCCCTCGCATTTATCAGATTATTGATGCTACCGCAGGACACGACTCATTGTGTTTCCTCGACGCATACTCCGGATACCATCAAATCAAGATGAGGGAGTCCGATCAAGACGCAATGGCATTTATCACCCCATACGGCCCCTTTTGCTTCAACACAATGCCTTTCGGGCTTAAAAATGTCGGTGCTACCTACCAACGCATGATTCAAACATGCCTGGAGAAACAAATCGGCAAAACAGTTAAAGCATATGCGGACGACTTGGTCATCAAGACCAGACACGTCGAGTCTTTAATAGACGATCTGAGACTCACATTTGACAACCTATGAACATATGACATCAAGCTCAATCCGGAAAAATGTGTTTTCGGCGTTCCCGCCGGAAAGCTGCTGGGCTTCATCGTTTCCAATAGAGGAATTGAAGCAAACCCGGCTAAAATCCGAGCTTTGTCACAGTTGGCTACCCCAACAGATCTCAAACAAATCCAGAAACTCACTGGATGCATGGTAGCCTTAAGCCGCTTTATCTCCAGATTGGGAGAAAAGGCATTACCACTTTATCGCCTTCTTTAACGAACCGAACACTTCGAGTGGACGGATGCAGCAACGGCCGTACTGGAAGAAATAAAGGCTCTTCTGGCAAGCAACCCAATCCTGGCCGCACCAAACATTGGCGAACCCATGTTGTTATACATAGCTGCAACACAGCAAGTTGTGAGCGTAGTGCTCGTTGTTGAATGAGAGGAGGACGAACACAAGTTTCCGCTTCAAAAGTCGGTATACTATGTATCCACTGTACTCACACCGTGCAAATCTCGGTACCCCCATTATCAAAAAATAGCATATGCGGTCTTCATGGCATCCCAGAAACTACGACACTACTTTCAAGAGTGTTCAATCACGGTGGCCTCCGAAGTACCACTCAATGACATAATAAACAACTGCGATGCAACGGGACGGATTGCTAAGTGGGCCATCGAGCTCCTCCCGTTCGACATTACATATAAACCACGGTGAGCCATTAAATCGCAAGTACTGGCTGACTTCGTCGCCGAATGGACAGAGGCCGAACTCCCTAAAGAGTAAGGCGCATACTCCAATTGGATCATGCACTTCGACGGCTCTAAAATGCTGGCAGGTCTGGGAGCAGGCGTTGTCCTAACATCCCCCACTAGAGATATGGTCCAATACGTACTCCAAATATTATACACAGACTCCAACAATGCAGCCGAATACGAGGCTCTGTTGCATGGTCTTCGGATGGCTGTCTCCATGGGCATCCAGCGCCTGGAAGTGTGTGGGGATTCAAACCTTGCAATATCTCAAATAAATGGAGACTTTGATGCCAAAGATCCGTAAATGGTGGCTTATCGTAATGTCGTCCTTCAAATGTCAGCTCGATTCGAGGGGCTTGAATTTCATCAGGTGGTTCGAGAAAAAATTCAAGCGGCGGATATCCTTGCCCGCATTGGCGCTAAGCACGACCCCGTACCACCTAACAACTTTCTGGAAAGGCTTTTCAAGCCATCCGTGGTGTGGCAAGGGGAGACCGGCAATACTAGTCCGGATCCGACCACAACCCCAGATTCTGAACATACTGACATAATCGAGGGCTCTGCCACCGAAATAACACCTTCGGCCCATCTTATCATGGTTGTCATCGCCCCATGGATTGAACCCTTCTTGGCCTACCTTAATAGGCAAGAACTCCCCGAGGATCAAAATGAGGCACGCTGCATTGTGCGGTGCTCTAAAGCCTACAAGGTCCACGAGGGAGAGCTTTATAAGAAAAGCGCTACCGGAGTACTTCAAAGATGTATCTCCAAAGAGGAAGGACGGCAGCTCTTGGCTGAAATTCATGCTGGACTCGGCGGCCACCACGCCGCATCTCGGGCCCTTGTAAGCAAGTCCTTTCCGTACAGGTTTCTACTGGCCGATGGCCCGAGCAGACGCACAGGACCTCATCCAACATTGCGTCGGTTGCCAGCTCTTCGCCAACCAAAGCCATATGCCGCCCACCGCTCTCCAAACAATCCCCATAACTTGGCCTTTTGCGGTCTGGGGGCTCGATATGGTTGGACCCCTTAAAGGAGGAAGCCATAAGAGAAAAAATAACTGTTGGTCATGGTAGATAAATTCACCAAATGGATAGAGGCCAAACCAGTTAAAACAGCCGAATCCGGACCAGTGATAGACTTCATATCGGGGGTTGTGCACCATTATGGTATCCCCCACAACATCATCACCGATAATGGCTCCAATTTCACAGCCGATGAGGTGAAAACTTGGTGCGGCAACATGGGCATTAAGCTCGACTATGCCTCCGTCTATCACCCTCAAACAAACGGTCAAGTCGAACGAGCAAATGGTCTTATTATAAGCGGCATCAAACCTAGACTAGTGCAATCCTTAAAAGAATCAGACATGCACTGGGTCAAGGAGCTTGACTCCGTACTCTGGGGGCTGTGGACCATGCCGAATCGCACTACCGGATACACACCCTTCTTCATGGTGTATGGCGCAGAGGTTGTATTAACTCACCTCGAGTGTGCATGTATGAAGAGAGAGAAGCTGAGCTTGATCGGCAGGACAGTTTAGATACCCTGGAGGAGGAGCGCGATGTCGCAAAAGCCCGTTCCGCATTTTATCAACAACAGGCTCGCAGGTATCAAAGCAGAGAAGTACGGGCCAAAACTTATAATATTGGCAAACTCGTTCTATGCCTACTGGAGAAGAAAAAGGACAAGCTCAAGCCCAAGTGTGAGGGTCCCTTCATTATTGACAAAGTTCTCACTGGAGGAGCGTACCGCCTGCGTGATGCATCAGATAATCAACTCAAGCCGAACCCATGGAACGCGGCTAGACTCCGAAGGTTCTACGCCTAATGCCAAACTCTTTGTTCGTCTCCTTCCCTTCATTCTTTTGTATTTATTTTTTAGCTCTCTTTTTGCTCTTTCTTTCGTAGCTCTAAAGCTTTAGTGTGACTGGAACACACACTCACGACGCACTAATCTTCAAGTATGTGCGATCATTATACCTGGGGGCTTCTTATACAGAAGCTTATTGCAATCACTTTTCGAGCATAACACTCGTCGTATATGTGTCCTTTTTTCCATATGTGCCTTTTCTCTGCCATTATATGCATCGATATGACTTAAGTTTTGGACAAGCTGGGTTGCCTGGCTCCCGTGCTTAGACCCTACGTTCCCGTTAGTTTGGCTAGGGCATAAAGGGAGCACCTCTGCGATTGTTACTATCGGGTACTCCGGATGTGTACCTCAGATTGGGTGAAGCCGAAAGCTAGCATTCTTAAGGGAATATTCGGTCGGTGGACTAAAAACGTTTCTTATTTATAACACTGTGAACCCCCAGATGTCAAATATACTATGATTTCTTAATCACAGATCGTACATGCATGTTAATGCATGCATACCCAGCGAAAGGAACCCTTAACGGAACTATTCTCTCTGGAAGATGTTTCTTACTATTGATGTAATATAACATAGCTAGTTGGGTACTTGTTTGTTCAAGGAACTATGACCCCTACGCCTGGTTTCCACGCGTACCCCGGTTTTACATTACTAAGCGGGTATTCGGAAACACTCCGGACTGTCGGGTCCGGAGGCCGAAGCGAAAAGGTCCGCCATGAAAAATGATTTACAATCTGTCTAGGGACAAAATTGTCCTTTGAAGTACATAGTCATTTTGACTTAAAAACTTCCTCTTCTATGTCATCCAACAGATTGTCTAGCTTACAATCTTGTTGGGAATACTTGGCCGCTAATTCTACCTGGTCGTATACCAGACTAACTGGAATTTCTTTCCCATCTGACCCTACAAGTCCGACCCGGGCCATATGATTCAGATCAAGCTTGGTATACCGTGTTTTCACCATGGCCCAAGCCTCCCTCGCACCTCGACAGGCTGATATCTACCATAGTCGGAACCACCGCCATGCTCCTTTGAATAGTTGTACAAGCTCCTCCATACTTCCTGGTAGGGAGGCGGATGGCCACAAGGCGTTGGCCACACTCCGCATCGCCTGCCAAACTTGCTCGTGCAGTTGCGAAATCTCTTGTAGTAGATCGCCTGAGGATCCGGGCATCTCCTCTTCGGGACAGCCAGTCAGCATACCTACAGACATAACTCTATTAGTCCGTTTCTTTGCTGAACTATATAAAGGTTCATTTGAGCACATACTAAAAATTCCGCGTTGAAGCCTTCTATTTTCTTTCACGGAGTCAGCCAGCTGGGCCCGAACATCTTTCAAATCTATGCTCAGTCGGGTATTGGCATCCTAGAGATCTTTTTTCTCCTACCTGACCCATGTAAGTATACGCTCGCCAGTGTCTAGTTGTCGTTGAGCTCTTTGTTCATCCTCTTGTAGGATCTGCGGATTCACTCCGGGATTATCTGCGAAATCTGTTATCAGATCTGCAACGCGTCAACACCACTGGTACACGTGATTACGTTTTTTCTCAATAGAGAGAAACATTACCAGTTGCGGCCTTCTTGGATTCCTCTAGTTCGGCAGTTGTGGCCCTTAGATGGGTTTGACACTTCTCCAACTCTTGAGATAACAGGTTATTCTTCTTTATGAGAACCTATTCATACAATGATCCTTAAATCAGTTGTACCAACTGTTTCAAGTCTGAGGGGCTACTGATATACATAATTATCAGATTTTAATTACCCATATATCTTTTAAATACTGGTTTGTGGCTCTAGCAAGCCCATCTCGAGAAGCTCGGATGTACGCATCACCTGAGTTGAAGGCATTGAAAGCCTCTTCAGAAAAACCAGGGTCGTAGAGTGCGGCCCGCCGATGCTGATAATTCATGGCGCTCTCCACTTCGGAATTTGTGGCGGATATTCTATCTGAATCCTCTATATGAGGATCGTCCGGTGTCACCTCCGTGTTAGCCTCCGCCCTCGAGACCGGTTCCGGAATCCGGCTGGTAGAGGCATGGAGGGCAGGATCCCTAGACATAGTTCGGCGGATGTTCTTTCTGCCAAGACACAACGGATAGTGTTATACTTTAAGATAACAACCACGCAGCATGTTTAAAACCATACCTCTTTGATGACGTCTCGGTCGTGTTTCTGTTCGCCTTCCTTTTTGGAAGCCTACCCGGCTTGGGCGCCTCTTATTGGTGAGTCGCCTCGGGTTCGGCATGGCATGCCGATCGCCTTCCCTTTAAAGCATAAGAATTGTGCGGTGGGTAAGGCGGAAGGAGTGAATCCTTTTCATAAGATAAGTCTCCTGTTTACTTACATGTGATACAGGGAGGAAGTCGGGATAGTCGACAATGATGGCCACTTCGGTGCCGTCACAGCTTGCCTGGTAAAACACCCCTTCGCCAAGCTCCACAAATATGTCCGGATCCTCTTCGAATCCGGGGTCAAGGGCCCGGTTGTGTTCCTCTGGCTGTGGAGCCGGGCTGTAGATCTCCCTTGTAGTTTTCCGCCATTCCTATTATGGATGGGCGGAGTAAATATGTATGAGAAAGGACAGGGGAATGAATAGATTGAGTAATGGATAGCAACTCGCCCAGCTGGGCTGGTTGTACATGGAAAATCCATCCTGTGGCCTAATGCGGATGAACTCCTCTTCTTATCCTTTGTATAAATCGGACAGTATTTTAACCAGAGCGGTGGTGGAGTCTGGACCTTTCTGACTACAGCGGGTGGCGTCGTCTTCTCCGTTGAAGTGCCACATGGGACGCCCTCGGTACTTGAGTGGTTGTGTCACATCCCTAGCTTCTGGTGCTGCCTAGTGTTTGCATCATGTTTAAATTTTTGAAACTTGAATTGAGGAAATTTGGAAGCCTCAAAATTTAAATAAAATAAGGGCAAAACCCCTAAAATCTCATTCATTGTTCCCAAAATGCTCTTCTTAAATGTTTGATAATTTTGGCAAGGGTTCTGGTCCCAACCAAAATATTGAACATTTTTAAGGACTTAATCTTGGGACTTTGAATTTAAATCATTAGCTATTTGAATTTGAATTATATTCATATAATTAGAATATAATTTCAAATACCCCTAAAATATTTTGTGAGCTTTTGGAAAAGTCCATCTAGCAAAATAAAAATATTCAGAGGAGTTTTTGGCATTGTTTGAATTGTTTTAAATTCAAAACAGTGGCAAAAGATTAAATAAAAAAACAGAAACAGAAAAACAATAAAAGAACAGAAACTCACCTGTAACTTACCTGGCGTTCTAGCCCACCTGGCGGCCCATCTGAGCTGGCCGGCCCAGCCCACCTCCTCCTCTCTGTCGTCTTCCTCCCCCTTGCCCCGAAGCAGCTCGATGGCGAGCGCCGACGCCGCCATGGCCACCTCCTGCCTGCCTGCATCTCTCCCCGACACCCTGGATGATGCCACGCAGACCCCCCTGACCCCCCCGACCTTCTCCCGCTTCCCCAGTGCCTCTCCTTCCTCCTCTGCTCTTCCCCGCAGCACCACCGAGCGCAGCCGACGCCGCCGACGCCGATTACCGCGGCCACAGCCATGGCCCCGCCTTTTCGCCGTGTCTAGAAGAACCGCTCCATCGCCCTACTCATCCTCGCTGAGCCGCGCGGGTCGGGAAGCCCTGCTTCATCCTGAACACTACCGTCTTCTTCCGCGGGATCCAGCAATCGCCGTCGTCGCTCCATCGTCTGCAGGCCTTTCCCAAGCCCGCCGAATACTTCAATCGATGCGCTGTGAGCCCCCGATCATTTCCCCCCTAATCCCGCCTCCGTTTGATTGCCGTAGCAGCTGCCCCTTGCTAACAGCAGCTGCCGCCGCACGGGCTCGTCGCCGGCGAAACCTCGGTGGCCATTTGGTCACGGGCGTGCACCCGTTGTGCTTGCCGCGACCCGTAGAGCCCCTCCAGCGCCTCAGCTCCCTCGTTTGTGAGCAGCAACGCTGAACCCGACCGCACCCGAGCTCCGGCCACCGCTCACGAGCTCGCCGTCGTCGGTTCCGGCCACCACAGGCACGGCCACCACCACCGTTCGACGCGCGCCAGCGAGGGCTCTCCAACGAGCCCAAGCACACCTCGAACCGGGCCCTGTGGGCGTTTCCCGAACACCTCCGCCGCGTCTGGCCATGGCCGGCGGCCTAACTCTGGCGAAAATGCCATTAGGCACTAACCTGATGACCCCCTGGCTCCATGACAGGTGGGGCCAGCCCCTGTTAATTTTTGTTTTAGGTTAAACCTAATCAGTAATTAGAATTGTTTCAGTGACATGCGGGTCCCGCATGTCAGGTTTGACTCTGGTCAAGTCTGTTGACTTGCTGACGTCACACTGGCGTCAGGCTGATGCAGTAAATCATTTTCTGAATTAAAGATAATCCAGGAAATTCCAGAAATAGTATAAACTTCTAAAAATCATAGTAATTCAACCGTAACTCCAAATGAAATAATTTATATATGAAAAATGATCAGAAAAATCCAATCTATCCATCTGTACTAATTTCATGCATGATAGAACAACTTATGACTACTGTTTAGTACAAATCAATTAAATGGCATGTAATAAATCACGTATGGAGTTTGAATTTGAATCTTGGATTCAAACCAACTTCATTTAATTTGTTTGTAGTTGCATTAGCCCAACACACTCATTTTGACATGTCATGATCATGCATCATATTGAGCATTGCATTTGATTGTGTTTCTTCTTTGTTTGTCGGTGCTTGTCCCCTCTCAGTAGACGTGTACCGACGATGTGATCGATGACACCGATGAAGAACTATACTATCTTCAGAAGTGCCAGGCAAGCAAAACCTCCTTGTTCATTCCGATACAGTCCCACTCTCTCGCTCCTGCTCTCTTTTACTGCATTAGGACAACAACGATTCATCTGTTACTTGCTGCGGTAGCTGAACCCCTTTATCCTTTGCATGACCTGTCATTGCCACAGTAAATAGATGAAACCCACTAGCATGAGTAGGAGTTGTTTGAGCCCTGTTGTGCCTACTCATTCATGCTTGTTTTCCATGCCTGCTACTGCTTAGAGTTGAGTCAGGTTTGATTCATCGGGGATGAATTAGAGGTGTGTGAACATGTCCTACTGTGTGTGAGCTAAGTGTGTGAACACGATTTGGTAAAGGTAGCGGTGAGAGGCCATGTAGGAGTACATGGTGGGTTGTCTCATTGCAGCCGTCCTTAGGAACTGAGTTCTGTGTTTGTGATCCATGAACAGCTACTACCACACATTGGGTTCCGGTAACTCGGCCCCTCTCGGCTTATTAATCAACTTGATCTTTGTCCAGGAGTTGCAACAAGTTTCTGGTGTTTGTAGGTAGTGTTAGTAGTCTACCAAGTGGCACCCGGTACAGGTGGGCTTGGGACAGACTAGGCACAGTGGCACGGTGTACCAAGCGTAGATCCACCCGTCGAGGTGGGCTTGGGAACCCTGCACACATCGTTTGGGGCCGTGAGCGACACCCCGGCCGGATCTCCTTGCGGATGGAACCCGAATAGGCGATAAACCTGGACGAGAGACTTGTGTGGTTAGTCAGGTCGTGGCCGACACCCTCGCTGGGCTTCCGCTTGAAGGTTGCCGAGTACATGTTGTGTAAACGGCGGTAAGTGGTGAGAGCGTGTGTGAAGAAGTACACCCCTGCAGGGTTAATATGATCTATTCGAATAGCCGTGTCCGCGGTAAAGGACTTCTGGGTTGCCTGTACAGTTCATAGACAAGTGAAAGTGGGTACTCTAAAATACGCAAGATAAGCGTGAGTGCTATGGATGGCATTCTCGTAGGGAGACGGGAGCGGATCCATAGTGGTGTATTGATATGGTGAATATGTGGACTCGTGTGCGCCACCTCAAAAGAGTTACTTGCAGTCGTAGTTCAGGTTAGCCACTGAGTCAAAGCTGGCTTGCTGCAGTTGAACCCCACCACCCCCTTTGTTGATAATGATGCACATGTAGTTAGTTCTGATGTAAGTCTTGCTGGGTACATTTGTACTCACATTGCTTAATTTATGTTTTTGCAGAGAGACTTCAGTCTCGCTAGTAGTACCGTGTGGACTTCGACGTTTAGCTTGTTACCTCAGCTATGATCTTGTGCCTTCGGCAGGATCTGGTAGATAGACAGGCTTCTCAGCCTTCTTCATTTGTAGATGTCTGTACTCAGACATGTTAAGCTTCCGCTTGTGCTTTGACTTGTATGCTCTGAGTGTTGGGTCATGAGACCCATGTTTGTAATATCTCGCTCCTCGGAGCCTATTGAATAAATACTTGAGTCGTAGAGTCATGTTGTGATGCCATGTTGTATTTGCACATATCGAGCATATTGTGTGTATGTTAATGAAATGCTTGGTATGTGTGGGATCTGACTATCTAGTTGTTTATCCTTAGTAGCCTCTCTTACCGGGAAATGTCTCCTAGTGTTTCCATTGAGCCATGGTAGCTTGCTACTGCTCCGGAACACTTAGGCTGGCCGGCATATGTCCTTCTTCGTTCCTGTGTCTGTCCCCTCGGGGAAATGTCACGCGATGAATTCCGGAGTCCTGTTAGCCTGCTACAGCCCGGTTCACCGGAGTCCTGCTAGCCCAGTGCTACAGCCTAGATTCACTCGCAGATGACCGACACGTTCGTTGTTGGGTCATGTATGCCTGTCCCTGTAAGTTAGTGCCACTTTGGGTTCACGACTAGCCATGTCAGCCCGGGTTCTTTGTCATATGGATGCTAGCGGCACTATCATATACATGAGCCAAAAGGCGCAAACGGTCCCGGGCCAGGTAAGGTGGCACCCGTGGGAATACCGTGCGTGAGGCCGCAAAGTGATATGATGTGTTACATGCTAGATCGGTGTGACTTAGGATCGGGGTCTTGACAGGTTGTACCCCATGCATTATGCATATTGCCATAACCTCAATTATTGTTAATCTGGACTGAGCAAGCGTTTGTATCTTGCTCATCAATTGAAGGACCTCTCTGCTATCTTCCTCCTTGGGGCTCTGGGGACGCCAGCTGCGATGCTTCTTCAACAAAGCGTTTGTAAACTCAGGAAGACCCATTCGGATTGGGTTAGGAAGGGAGACGTCCTCTATATAAAACCACTCGGAGGGCAGTTCTTCGGATGCCTTCTTCGGTGTGCCGGATAGGTATCCGGTCCCGGCCATGTGCCATATCTCGGCTCCGCCCACTTGGAATATTGATCCCTCTTGATTGCGAGGGACGAGGCAGAACAGCTTCTTCCATAGCTCGAAATGGGCCTCACAACCCAAAAATAACTCGCAAAGGGCGACGTAACCCGCAATGTGCAGGATGGAAGCAGGGGTAAAATTGTGTAGCTGGAGGCCATAGTACTCCAGGAGCCCGCGGAGGAACTGATGGATTGGAAATCTGATACCCCTCAGCAAATAAGGGACAAGGCATACCAGTTTCCCTTGGATGGGTTGGGAAAATTCTCCGCTTTCTCCCCACCATTAAAGGAAGCTAATCCGGCTCGAACGGGGACTAGATATGCAGGTGGGAGAAACCCCTAGGTCTGCAACTTCACCAATTGACAGTGGGATACGAAACACTTCTCCCAATCTCCTGGCTTGGCGTCGTAGGGGAAGCAGGAGGAACTGCGAGCGCTGGCCATGCTGGAATGGTTTTTGCGGGCACGCTCCAATGATTCCTTGCTTAAGGGAAGATGGTGTGGATTGCATGTAAAGATCCTCGTCTCTTTAAATAGATGATCCATTTACATGGTTAGGGTGGCAAGTGTAAAAATGCCCCGACTTCTCGCATTCGCTCGCCACGTGGAGGCTGAGACTATTAAGGTACAGAAGCCGATGAGTGTAACATTAAATGGGAAGTCGGACACTGCTCTTTACAATAGGTACTTTGGAGAATTCAGAGAAGGAACCCGCCTTGCAATGCCGAAGACAATATGCGCGCCGGACTCATCGTCATTGAAGCCTGGTTCAGGGGCTACTGAGGGAGTCCTGGATTAGGGGGTCCTTGGACAGCTGGACTATATACATTAGCCAGACTGTTGGACTATGAAGATACAATATAGAAGACTTTGTCCCATGTTCGGGTGGGACACTCCTTTGCGTGGAAGGCAAGCTTGGCGATTCGTATATGTAGATTCCCTTCTCTGTAACCGACCTGATGTAACCCTAGCCCCCTCTGGTGTCTATATAAACTGGAGGGTTTAGTCCGTAGGACAAGAACAATCAGAATCATAGGATAGCTTCTAGGGTTAGCCTCTATGATCTCGTGGTAGATCAACTCTTGTAATACTCATATCATCAAGATCAATCAAGCAGGAAGTAGGGTATTACCTCCATAGAGAGGGCCTGAACCTGGGTAAACATCGTGTCCCCCGCCTCCTGTTACCATTAGCCTTAGACGCATAGTTCGGGACCCCCTACCCGAGATCCGCCGGTTTTGACACCGACACCCTTCGTCCCATCTCTTTCCCCACCTTAGTGTCGGACGACGACGAAGACGACGGTCGTGCTTCACCACTGCACCAGAGCTACCTCATCTACCCCCTTGTCCAACGCACTAGGTGGTCCACCCACAACGTCGGTCGCCGCAGCCGACGTACCTCAGAGACACCTACTTCCACTGCATCAGGTGTGCTTCACCGACGTCGTCTCCCGCCTCACCGGGGCTACTTCACCAAGAACATCATCGCACCTCCACTCCACCCCCGATATCGTTGGTGCTTCACCAACAGCCTCGTGCACTGCATCATAGCACTCCACTACCGCTCGAGATCTGCATCCGTACGCCGCCAGCCAGTGCATCACCCTCAACGGCTCTGAAGTGACCCGCACTCTAGCTAGGCGAGCATGCCCAAACGCCGGACTGAACTAGGTATCCACATATCACTCCCTTGTGCGTTGTTCCGATGATGTTTGGATATCCTTTTACTGCTCTCTGAGCTTACACACCTATGCAACTCTAACTTTAACTCTTATTTCCTCTAGAGATATGATCTGAAACAAGCAAAACAATTTTTTAGCGAAGCATGACGGTGCTACGGGATCTGGTACACATCTTGCACGCTGGTATAACCTTGTAAGAACCAGTCCTCCGGTACAACAACAAGTTCGATTCCTCTCATTTGATCAACCATTCACCGTGTCAAAAATGCAGAGGGGGGTGCAAGGAGCACAAGACTTGCACATCCAAGCAAGTGGTAACATGGACTTGTACCTAGAACATCCCAAGCGCAAGCAGAGCTGTAGTGAGCCTGTACAATGAGCTAGCGCAAGTCCCTGCATTTCATTTCATTCGTACTGGCCTGCGTGTATGATTTGTGTGCAGCGGCGGATCCACGAATTCAAGTTACCAAGGGCAAAAATTTAACTTAAAAAATACAAAATCACTTGCACTCCGGAAATCAACATAACTTGAGAAATGTGAAGCTACATGCACTTTGAAAACTAGCTAATGATCCAAAGTAGTTATAGATTATAAAACACTAAATGATGTAAGCACCAAAAAAATACAAAATGCAACATGGTGTACAAGGACTACTAACATGGACTGTACGTGCTTGAATTATTCGTTCTCTGGCCTAAAATATCCAAGTGTAATTGCACCTATAACCAATGCGCAAACTGCATATCAATATATATATATCCTGCACAAGTATGCCAATAGTTTCAAACAATAGATTAGAAAAGTAATTATGCTAGGTTGTCATGATACGGGGACTTTCTTGTAGATGGCCTCGACGTTTCCTCAAGCCATGAAAATGTACTATGATTTTCTTGTCATCAATTCTTGAAAATTTCCATCTCTCTCTCAACATAGCAGATCATCATTAGACACTAAATCCTTCAATGGGAGCTTGCAAAATGCTTGCATTAGATCCCTCATTAGACACTATATGTTCATCACCAGGAGCATGTAAAATGTTTGCATCAAATCCTTCATTAGCAGTCTGTTCATTAGACACTTCAGGCTCAAGAACAACATGAGCTTGTATGTTTGCACCAGAAACATGATTAGACACATCAGGTTGAGTGTGTTCAGTATTGATTGGGAGAGTTATAAAATAAGCAAAAATTGGTTTCATTTTCTTATAGATTCCCTACATACAAGCAATTTTACAACACTGTCAGGCTTAACTATTAGCCACAAATTGAACAGTTGAATTAGATATAATCAGGAATGTGGTGTACCTGCTCGTTGTGCATGCTGCTCTTGCAAGCTGTGACTGTCCGTTTGCGCACGCTTGATGCCACGCCCGTGCTACCATTGTTGCCTCCCATGTAGGCTACACCGAGGGTTGGATATTCATCTTATTGTCATTCCATTTGCTTGAATCCTGGCGACTGGCATCCAACGAGGATGAGAGGAAGTGTTGTGTCGGTCTATCTAGCAGCGGCTAGGTTAGGAGTGAACCAGACTGGAGGCTGCAGCGAACGAAATAGGGATTTTTCCTGTTGATGATCGATATGTGAACGCTCGTTTGGGCCGCAAGCCTGCTATAGGGTCTGCCTTGCACTTACGTTATTGGCCCATCCAAATTGAAATGGTTTTCTTCATTTTTTTACATTGTCTGCTCGTGCGATGGGACGAATAAAACTAGCCTGGGCCAACCTGGATGACTCAAACTTGGTGCACACTTTCCATCCACCCTAGGGACGCCCATACCAGCCCTACGGTGGTGTCGCCCCTTTTTGCGTGTATGATTGGGGTAGTGAGAAATATTCCAGTGGCAATTTTGATTTACCCACAGAATGGTTGAATTGAATTGCTTGTTTCTATGAACTGAGTTCGCCAATAATGTGAAGGATGCCAGTCTTTTCATCCTACTATAGATTTCTTAGATCTCAATATATCAAATGTAATCGCATGAAATATAAAGTAAAAGCCAGTGTGATGTGTGTTGCTACAATTAGTCTGACAACCCGTCCTCATATAACATATCAAGGACGCACTATCTTATCAGATTAACCATTCGACTTACCAATGCAGTGTGGGAAGAAAGAAGTATTCGGATTGTGTATCCAAGCAACTGATGTGATGGACTCCTTCGTAGAACCTTGTTAGCGAAAAAGAAGTTGCAGTGTGCCTGTACAAAGAGCTAGCGTACATTCAGTTACCTGCTTCCCGGAAGTTTAGTTAGCCACTGATTGCAAAAAAAATCAATTACGTTGCTTGGCTTAATTTAACTTGATATTGATTACATAATGCCATAGCCTGTTGAGGGAGTCCTGGATTAGGGGGTGTCTGGATGGCCGGACTGTGACCTTTGGCCGGACTCCCAGACTATGAAGATACAAGACTGAAGACTTCGTCCCATGTCCGGATAGGACTTTCCTTAGCGTGGAAGGCAAGCTTGGCGATTCGATATGAAGATCTCCTCCCTTGTAACCGACTCTGTGTAACCCTAGCCCTCTCCGGTGTCTATATAAACCGGAGAGTTTTAGTCCGTAGGACGAACAACAATCATACCATAGGCTAGCTTCTAGGGTTTAGCCTCTCTGATCTTGTGGTAGATCAACTCTTGTACTACCCATATCATCAATATTAATCAAGTAGGAGTAGGGTTTTACCTCCATCGAGAGGGCCTGAACCTGGGTAAAAACATCGTGTCCCTTGTCTCCTGTTACCATCCGCCTAGATGCACAGTTCGGGACCCCCTACCCGAGATCCACCGGTTTTGACACCGACACCTGTTAATCCTATTATAGACTGCGCCTATCTATGTGTTTGATACTTACTGTTAAGAATTACATGTTTACCTGAACTTAAATAGCTACTTAAGCACGTAGATAGCTGGTCATATGTATTCCTAGGGTGCAGCAAATGTTCTAATACCCCGTTTGTTTAAATGGTTTCCTGTTATCACTTGTAGCACTAGTAATGTTTGCATGTTCTTAGACAGACAACTGTCAGGTTTATACGAGGGACAACGTCTTTTTAACTTATATATATATATATATATATATATATATATATATATATATATGTGTGTGTGTGTGTGTGTGTGTGTGTGTGTGTGTGTGGAAATCATTTTGCCTACATCAAAGATATTTATAGATGTCTGTGTTGCTAGTAAAAGGTACTGACTTGTTACTTTAATATGTTCCCAAGAAATTTGTTAGTTTTACTAGTTCATGTTTAATTAAATACGTTGCCAAAACTGGTTAGTTTTACTAGTTTGATTGCTAACATTCAAGTTTGCAGGATCCAACTGAAACTCCGTTGGCACAACAGGTATGTTTTCAAAAAGTTCCTTCTTTACCTGGTTTGCTACTGTAATCATCTTATCAACTTCAAGTTTTCAGGATCCAATTGGAAGTCCAATTGCATAGCAAATACATTTTCAAAAATATATTTGTGTAACAGGTTTTCTACTTTAACTTCTTTCTCTAATCAAGTTACTGACTACTCAACTTTTCAGGATCCAAGAGAAACTCCAATGCCACAACAGGTTCCTTTTGCAAAACTTTTTGTTTAACTGCTTTGCTGCTGCAACCGGTTGCTCTAATCACATTACTGGTTACTCAACTTTTCAGGATCCAAGAGAAACTCCAATGCCACAATAGGTACCTTTTGCAAAACTTGTTTGTTTAACTGCTTTGCTGCTGCAACAGGTTACAATGATGTAAATAACTACTTTTCAGCATCCAACCGAAACTCTTTAATTCCTTGTTTGTTTAACTGGTTTGCTGTTCTAACTCCCAGTTGTGATGTTTTGCTAACTTCAAATTTTTGGAATCCAATCGGAACTTTAATGGCAAAACAGGTTAGCCCCATGGATGTTGTATCATCCCACAGTAGTGGCACCGGCCCAATCGTGCATCATGAATTGCCAACTGCTGATGCTCTAGAGGCTAAACTGTTGGTAGACATTGCTTCTACACTTAGAGATGAAGTTGACATGTTGAGGAAGCAAACATCACAATCACTGGGAGTACTCAAGACAACCATTAAATATTTGGTGGATTTCGAAACGAAGCAAGCTGAGACTGGCCACATTGTTAAGGTCCTAAAGGAAAAAAGGAAATTAAATTAGCATTTGGTAAATCATAGGTGAAATGTTTTTTCCATCGTTGAATAACCTTTGTGTTGTTTGTTCATGTAATCGATCAACCAATTTGTTCTAGAGATCATGTAATAATTGTTTTTTATTTTTTGGTTTTTAATTTTTTTAGCACGAGTTTGTATTAATTGATAAGACTCGGAGGCATTTCATTTTGATTTCTATGACAGACCTACAAATATGCCAATCGGATTGAATGTGCATTCAGCAATAATAGTAGTATAGATGGTCCTTAAGTGGCAGGCATCTGAAAGGACAAGATGATGTACTAGCTTTGCTAAAAAATGATGCTCTTCTAGCAAAAAAAGTACAGCGGACTGGCTTATGTATGTTAGTTGATATTATTGATCTATATACTCTATAAGTGTTTATATGTCTGTTAGTTTTATACATTATTAGTTGATTGACTCAGTATTTTGAATCTTGAGACGTTGCTTGTGTACATATCTAAATGGGAGTACACTATGTGATGCGTGTGTCATACATGTTACACTTCAGTTGGACATAAAGTGGTTTCAAATATTCGAATTCACCTTAAACTGGATTCTACCTTCTGAATTCGAATATTGGCATTTGTAAATCATATTCATATATGATAGTCGAATACATCTTTGTTGTGCTTTTGAAGATATATAAAAAACATAGAATGATTTATAAAGATTCATATAAGAATACAAAATGGATTCAAATTTAGTTGCCAGGGTAAACGTGAATGCTTATTGTCCGAACATATGAACGAAGTGGCAAAATATCCACTCCCACGTCAGCAAGCCAGTGTTTGCGAGCTGGAAATTATTGTCAACCCCTTACACGGACAATCCATCAACCCAATTTCCACTACTCTGAATAGGGGTGGGTTAGTAACTTCATAGACCTGACACGACCGCCTATGAGCCCATTCCGACACGGTGGGCACCAAACGTGGGTGGCAAAACACATTTGATTCAAGGTCATCTGAAGGACCTCTGTCTCTCCTCCATTTCCCCATTCATACATGGTGGGCGGCAAAACAAACTCGACTCAGCCGAAATTGATGTAGGAAAATATTTTTAATAGGGACAGGTTTGTAACTTCACTCAGACATGACACAATGATACGTCTCCGTCATATCTATAATTTTTGATTGATCCATGCCAATATTCTTCAACTTTCATATACTTTTGGCAACTTTTTATATTATTTTTGGGACTAACATATTGATCCAGTGCCCAGTGCCAGTTCCTGTTTGTTGCATGTTTTATGTTTTGCAGAAACCCAATATCAAACGGAGTCCAAACGGGATAAAAACGGACGGAAAATTATTTTGGAATATTTGGGAATTTCCGGAGGAAGAACCAACGCGAAATGGTGTCTGAGGTGGCCATGAAACAGGGGGCGCGCCCCCTCCTCTGGGCGCGCCTGGCACCCTCATGGGCCACCCGTAAGGCGGTTGATGCCCCTCTTTTGCCGCAAGAAAGCTAATTTTATGAGAAAAATCTGGGCGAAAGATTCACCCTAATCGGAGTTACGGATCTCCGGATATAAAAGAAACGGTGAAGGGGCAGAATCTGGGAACGCAGAAACAGAGAGAGACAGAGAGATGGATCCAATCTTGAAGGGGCTCTTGCCCCTCCCACGCCATGGGAGCCAAGGACCAGAGGGGAAACCCTTCTCCCATCTAGGGAGAATGTCAAGGAAGAAGAAGAAGAAGAAGAAGGGGGGCTCTCTCCCCCTTGCTTCCGGTGGCGCCGGAACACCGTCGGGGGCCATCATCATCACCGCAATCTTCACCAACAACTTCACCGCCTTCATCACCAACTCTTTCCCCTCTATGCAGAAGTGTAACCTCTCTCTTACCCGCTGTAATCTCTACTTAAACATGGTGCTCAACACTATATATTATTCCCCAATGATGTATGGCTATCATATGATGTTTGAGTAGATCCATTTTGTCCTATGGGTTAATTGATGATCGTGGTTGGTTTGAGTTGCATCTTTTATTATTGGTGCTGTCCTATGGTGCTCTCCATGTCGCGCAAGCGTGAGGGATCCCTGCTGTAGGGTTTGCAATATGTTCATGATTTGCTTATGCTGGGTGGCGTGAGTGACAGAAGCACAGACCCGAGTAAGTAGGTTGTTTGCGTATGGGATAAAGGGGACTTGATACTTTAATGCTATGGTTGGGTTTTACCTTAATGAATCTTTAGTAGTTGCGGATGCTTGCTAGAGTTCCAATCATAAGTGCATATGATCCAAGAAGAGAAAGTATGTTAGCTTATGCCTCTCCCTCAAATAAGAATTGCAATAGTGATTACCGGTCTAGTTATCGATTGCCTAGGGACAAATAACTTTCTCGTGACAAAAAGCTCTCTACTAATATTTATTTTATTGCTTCTTTATCTAAACAGTCCCTAGTTTATATTTACGTGTTCTTTATTATCTTGCAAAGCTATCCTATCACACCTACAAAGTACTTCTAGTTTCATACTTGTTCTATGTAAAGCGAACACTAAGCGTGCGTAGAGTCGTAGCTGTGGCAGATAGGACTTGAGAGAATATTTGTTATACCTTTAGCTCCTCGTTGGGTTCGACACTCTTACTTATCGAAAGAGGCTACAACTATCCCGTATACTTGCAGATCATCAAGACCTTTTTGTGGCGCCGTTGTCGGGGAGTCGTAGCGTGGGGTCAATATTCTCGTGTGTGCTTGTTTGCTTTATCACTAAGTAATTTTTATTTGTTGTTCTAAGTTGTTCTCTATCTTTAGTTATGGGTAGGAAACGCAAAATACCCAAAAAAATTGTTGTACCTACTGCACCAATGGTTGTAGAACCACTCAAAATCTATCACACTATTGAAGCTTTTTACTTGGATCATCTTCGATCCCTATGTGCTCGTGCTGAAACCCCAATTAGCTTAGTTGAGGGCAAATCTTTAGATGAGCGTGCTTGTTATGTGCGACGCCGTATATCTGAAAAAGGGAAACTTTTACTAGATCAAATTCATCATTTGCAATGCTACGATTGGCCTTTATGTGAACTATATGATTTTAGTTGTTGTTCTGAAAACCCTAAGAAACACCTTCCCTATCAATGCTTGTCTAGTGATAATGGAATCATATCTTCGTATGTTAAGGGTGTTTATAATTACTATGATGTTCAACAAATTGAAGAATTTGTTGCTTTTAAGGGTGCTTATGAAATTGCTTCTTTGATTGAAAAGTATGATGCTAATCTCTATAAATCTGAAATTTTTGCCATACTTGAATATTGTTATGGTAGTTATGATTCTAATGCCTATGTTAAACTATATATTGAGAAATTCTCCACTGTCCAAGAAGAGAATAATATTTTGCAGGAGTCTATGGAAGAAGAAATTGATGAAACTGTGAGCCCATTGGATGAAAAAAATGATGAGGAGAGCGAAGAACAAAAGGAGGAAGAGCGGATTAGCTACCCGTGCCCACCTTCTAATGAGAGTAACTCTTCAGCTCATACATTGTTTAATTTCCCTTCGTGCTTACCGAATGATGATTGCTATGATGGTTGTTATGATCTCATTGATTCTCTTGAATTACCCCTTTTTGATGATGCTTGCTATGCTTGTGGCCAAGATGCCAATATGAATTATGCTTATGGAGATGAACTTGCTATAGTTCCTTATGTTAAACATGAAATTGTTGTTATTGCACCCACGCATGATAGTTCTATTATCTTTTTGAATTCTCCCAACTACACTATATCGGAGAAGTTTGTGCTTACTAAGGATTATATTGATGGGTTGCCTTTTACCGTTGCACATGATGATTTTGATGAATATAATATGCATGTGCTTGCTTCTCCTACTTGCAATTATTATGAGAGAGGAACTACATCTCTGCCTCTTTATGTTTCCAACACGATAGAATTGCGAGAAACTGCTTATAATATGCATTGGCCTTTACTTGGTGTGCATGAATTGTTCTTTTATGACATGCCGATGCATAGGAAGAGAGTTAGACTTCGTTGCTGCATGATATATGTTAATTTGTGCTCACTACTAAATTACAAATCATTGTTAATTAAAATTGGCTTTGATATACCTTGGGATCCGAGTGGATCCATTACTTGAGCACTATATGCCTAGCTTAATGGCTTTAAAGAAAGCGCTGCCAGGGAGACAACCCGGAAGTTTTAGAGAGTCATTTATTTCTGTTGAGTGCTTTCATATAGTCTAAAAACAAAAAAATAAAGAGGAGAACTCAAAACTTTTCAAAAAGGAAAGTGAAAGTGAGAGAGACAAGCATTGTTGAAGTGGGAGAGCTCCTTGAACTTTGTTCACGCTCACGGAAACTTTGTGAATCTTGATTACAGAAACTTTTCATCAAAAATAATTATCCCCTTGTACAATTCCATTGTATCATAAAAATAATGTGCCAAGGTTCGCCTTTAGGATGTTTACAATGCTTGTTGGTTTGTACGGTGCAGGACAGAAACTTCGGCTGTAGTGCTTGATTTTACTTTTTTTTTTGCTGGAACGTCAAATGGTTCTGATTCCTTTTGCACTGTCTTTCTATACAAATTGTTTATTTTTCCTAATTTTGGTAGAAGTTTTGGGATACCAGAAGTATGACGAATGTTCAGATTGCTACAGACTGTTCTGTTTTTGACAGATTCTGTTTTTGATGCATAGTTTACTTGTTTTGATGAATCTATCAATTTATATCAGTGGATTAAGCCATGGAAAAGCTATATTACAGTAGACACAATTCAAAAACAAAATATGAATTGGTATGCTACAGTACTTAGAGTAGTGATTTGCTTTATTATACTAACGGATCTTACCGAGTTTTCTGTTGAAGTTTTGTGTGGATGAAGTGTCTAATCGAAGATGTCTTGATATGAGGAAAAGGAAGAGAGGCAAGAGCTCAAGCTTGGGGATTCCCGTGGCACGCAAAATTAATATTCAAGGAGACTCAAGCGTCTAAGCTTGGGGATGCCCCGGAAGGCATCCCCTCTTTCTTCAATGAGTATCGGTATGTTTTCGGATTCGTTTCGTTCATGCGATATGTGCAGGTCTTGGAGCGTCTTTTGCATTTAGTTTTCACTTTTATTTTATGCACCATGCTGGTATGAGATAGTCCTTGGTTGATTTATAGAATGCTCATTGCACTTCACTTAAATCTTTTGAGTATGGCTTTATAGAATGCTTCATGTGCTTCACTTATATCATTTGAAGTCTGGATTGCCTGTTTCTCTTCACATATAAAACCGCCATTTGTAGAAAGAATTAAACTCTCTTGCTTCACTTATATCTATTTAGAGAGATGACATGAATTGGTCAGTCACATGGTTAGTCATAAAATCCTACATAAACTTGTAGATCGCTGAATATGATAAGTTTGATTCCTTGCTATAGTTTTGCGATATAAAGATGGTGATATTAGAGTCATGCTAGTGGGCGACTGTGGATTAGTAGAAATACTTGTGTTGAGGTTTGTGATTCCCGTAGCATGCACGTATGGTGAACCGCTTTGTGATGAAGTTGGAGCACAATTTTATTTATTGATTGTCTTCCTTATGAGTGGCGGTCGGGGACGAGCAATGGTCTTTTCCTACCAATCTATCCCCCTAGGAGCATGCGCGTAGTACTTTGTTTTCAATGGCTTGTAGATTTTTGCAATAAGTATATGAGTTCTTTATGACTAATGTTGAGTCCATGGATTATACGCACTCTCATCTTCCATCATTGCTAGCCTCTTCGGTGTCGTGCATTGCCCTTTCTCACCTCGAGAGTTGGTGCAAACTTCACCGGTGCATCCAAACCCCATGATACGATACGCTCTATCACACATAAGCCTCCTTATATCTTCCTCAAAACAGCCACCATACCTACCTATCATGGCATTTCCATAGCCATTCCGAGATATATTGCCATGCAACTTCCATCATCATCATATACATGACTTGAGCATTCATTGTAATATTTCCTTGCATGATCGTAAGATAGCTAGGATGATGTTTTCATGGCTTTTCCGTTTTTTGATCTCATTGCTACGCTAGATCGTTGCACATCCCGGTACACCGTCGGAGGCATTCATATAGAATCATATCTTTGTTCTAGATATCGAGTTGTAATATTGAGTTGTAAGTAAATAAAAGTGTGATGATCATCATTATTAGATCATTGCCCGAGTGAGGAAATGATGATGGAGACTATGATTCCCCCACAAGTCGGGATGAGACTCCGGACTTTATGAAAAATAAAAGAGGCCAAAGAAGCCCAAATAAAAAAAGAGGCCAAAGAAGCCCACCAAAAAATAAAAAAATAAAAATAAAAAATGAGAGAAAAAGAGAGAAGGGGCAATGTTACTATCCTTTTACCACACTTGTGCTTCAGAGTAGCACCATGTTCTTCATAGAGAGAGTATCCTATGATTTCACTTTCATATACTAGTGGGAATTTTCATTATAGAACTTGGCTTGTATATTCTGATGATGGGCTTCCTCAAACGCCCGAGGTCTTCATGAGCAAGCAAGTTGGATGCACACCCACTTAGTTTCCAGTTTGAGCTTTCATACACTTATAGCTCTTAGTGCATCCATTGCATGGCAATCCCTACTCACTCACATTGATATCTATTAATGGGCATCTCCATAGCCCGTTGATACGCCTAGTTGATGTGAGACTTTCTCCTTTTTTGTCTTCTCCACATAACCCCCACCATCATATTCTATTCCACCTATAGTGCTATGTCCATGTCTCATGCTCATGTATTGCGTGAAAGTTGAAAAAGTTTGAGATTACTAAAGTATGAAACAATTGCTTGGCTTACCATCGGGGTTGTGCATGATTAAATACTTTGTGTGATGAAGATAGAGCATAGCCGGACTATATGATTTTGTAGGGATAACTTTCTTTGGCCATGATGTTTTGAAAAGACATGATTTCTTTATTAGTATGCTCGAAGTATTACTGTTTTTATGTCAAATGATATACTATTGCTTTGAATCACTCGTGTCTTAATATTCATGCCATGATTAGATATATGATCAAGATTATGCTAGGTAGAATTCCACATCAAAAATTATCTTTTTTATCATTTACCTACTCGAGGACGAGCAGAATTAAGCTTGGGGATGCTGATACGTCTCCGTTGTATCTATAATTTTTGATTGTTCCATGCCAATATTCTTCAACTTTCATATACTTTTGGCAACTTTTTATATTATTTTTGGTACTAACATATGGATCCAGTGCTCAGTGCCAGTTCCTGTTTGTTGCATGTTTTATGTTTCGCAGAAACCCAATATCGAACGGAGTCCAAACGGGATAAAAACGGACGGGAAATTATTTTGGAATATTTGGGAATTTCCGGAGGAAGAATCAACGCGAAATGGTGTCTGAGGTGGCCACGAGATAGGGGGGCGCGCCCCCTCCCCCCTGGGCGCGCCTGGCACCCTCGTGCGCCACCCGTAAGGCGGTTGATGCCCCTCTTTTGCCGCAAGAAGGCTAATTTTATGAGAAAAATCTGGGCAAAACATTCACCCCAATCGGAGTTACGGATCTCCGGATATAAAAGAAACGGTGAAGGGGCAGAATCTGGGAACGCAGAAACAAAGAGAGACAGAGAGATGGATCCAATCTCGGAGGGGCTCTCGCCCCTCCCACGCCATGGGAGGCAACGACTAGAGGGGAAACCCTTCTCCCATCTAGGAAGAAGGTCAAGGAAGAAGAAGAAGAAGAAGGGGGGCTCTCTCCCCTTGCTTCTGGTGGCGCCGGAACGCCGCCGGGGGCCATCATCATCACCGCGATCTTCACCAACAACTTCACCGCCTTCATCACCAACTCTTCCGCCTCTATGCAGCGGTGTAACCTCTCTCTTACCCGCTGTAATCTCTACTTAAACATGGTGCTCAACGCTATATATTATTCCCCAATGATGTATGGCTATCCTATGATGTTTGAGTAGATCCGTTTTGTCCTATGGGTTAATTGATGATCGTGATTGGTTTGAGTGGCATGTTTTATTATTGGTGATGTCCTATGGTGCTCTCCGTGTCGTGCAAGCATGAGGGATCCCCACTATAGGGTTTGCAATATGTTCATGATTTGCTTATGGTGGGTGGCGTGAGTGTCAGAAGCACATACCCGAGTAAGTAGGTTGTTTGTGTATGGGATAAAGGGGACTTGATACTTTAATGCTATGGTTGGGTTTTACCTTATTGAATCTTTAGTAGTTGCGGATGCTTGCTAGAGTTCCAATCATAAGTGCATATGATCCAAGAAGAGAAAGTATGTTAGCTTATACCTCTCCCTCAGATAGAATTGCAATAGTGATTACCGGTCTAGTTATCGATTGCCTAGGGACAAATAACTTTCTCGTGACAAAAAGCTCTCTACTAATATTTACTTTATTGCTTCTTTATCTAAACAGCCCCTAGTTTATATTTATGTGTTCTTTATTATCTTGCAAACCTATCCTATCACACCTACAAAGTACTTCTAGTTTCATACTTGTTCTAGGTAAAGCGAACACTAAGCGTGCGTAGAGTCGTATCGGTGGCAGATAGGACTTGAGAGAATATTTGTTCTACCTTTAGCTCCTCGTTGGGTTCGACACTCTTACTTATCGAAAGAGGCTACAACTATCCCTTATACTTGCGGGTCATCACACAACTGCCCTACCTATCAGCCCCGTTCATACACCGTGGGCGCCAAAACACCCTCTCCTCGCCCGAAATCGCTCTGGGCAAATATTGGGGAGATGCGAGATTACCGTCCTATCCCCAACCGACGAGACGTCCAAATTTTAAATGGGGGCTAAGTTCATAACTTTCCCATATTTTAGACATGTGCATCCCAAAAACATGGTTCCCCGTACCTCTAGCTCCATTTTCCCATTAATACAACGTCCGCGCTAGAACACCGTCCCCACATCAGCCTCCTCCGTCCGCCACCCCATCCATCGCCGCCATCCTCCACCCCATCCATCACCATCATCCTCCACCATGCCAGAGCACCTACCAAGACCGCATCGTCCATTGCTAGAGATGAATGTTTCTCATCCACGGCAACGGACCAGGAGCCTTGCATCACATCCTCTCGCTTCATCTGTGCAGTCGTCCTCCTTGCCGTGGCCGCTCCCACGACCTTCTCGTCCACCGCAACGGGACTTATCCCCTGATTCACCCGTCTACCGTCACAGATTTGCTTCAACACCACCGACGGCCATCGCACCCCCAATGCCTACATGCTGCCGCCATAGAGGTGGTACTACTTCATATCTGCTCAACTTTTTGATCTCAACCAGAAAATAGATTGTAACTTGGTTACTGTACTTTCTTTTCAGCTCTTAAAATTTAGTTCTTAGTTCGAAGCAAACAATGGTTGCTAAATAGCATTTCTGTGGTTTGCAGCTTCAAATCTACCATGGCACAGTCATAATAAGGTTTAATTAATCATGCTTAGGGTTTCCCCCTTTTATGATCACTATACGATCAGCCTACGTGCTTCGTGTCATAATAGCACTGCTCCACCCATCAAGCTAAACAAGCTTAGTTGTTCAAATACGAATGTGATATTATTAAAACAGAGCCGTTTAATTTGTCGGCTAAATATTCCTAATTTAGTTTCGAAAATGCATGTACGCCGCTGGGGTGTGGATCTACAGAGTGCCCACGGTGGGCCGCGGCCCATCCTGGGATTTTTGGGTCGGCCCAGAGCCCGATTCCCCTCTGCTCTGGTGCACTTCCAATCTTTACTCGCCCACAGCCGCCTGCCTCGTCGGTGACTTGCCATCCCCGGACGACATGACTCTAGGAGGACACGCCAGACTAACAGGAGGTCAGGAGTCGCCCGTCCAACAGCGTCACCGCTGCCCGAGTGCGCTGCCGTGCCTACCTTCCCAGTCCGTTTAGGGCTCAGGCATGCAGCATCCACTAAGCCAACCCGATTTATCCTGAGATACGTCCCCAACACTCAGCAGCCACTCCTCATCACCCATTTTCTAATTGATTAATTACTCATTAGGCTGGACTGTCATTAGGGTTTGTTGTGTAATGAGTGCTACCTACACTTAATGGTTCAGATATTTCAATAATTGTTAGTACCTGTAAAGTTCACAGGGTTTCAAAATTCCGGCCCTAAGAATAGACACTAGTCATGTTGGATTGTTGGTCATAGTGACATTGACCCATATTACTACTGCAGGCCAGGTTTGTTGACAATTTTACTTGTCTTTCTTACTCGTTTAATATGATATACGATTATTCACGCCGATTAGTTGCAAACAATAAGTGCTAGACCAACTTCTTGATTCAGATTTTGGACGGTCTCTTACTGCAGTTACAATTTTGCATACTTGTCCTAGTAAGCTCACAAGTAATGATTGATTCACTACCTTAATGCTTTCCTTGTCATATTTGTTGTCAATATTCTTTTAGGGTGGACCACCCTATTTCAAAATACTGGAACCGCAAACATGAGTGAATAGTATTTATCTGTGTGATATCTTCCATCATGTGTGGGTAATACACACTGCATTGTATAGAAAGAAAGTGGCATATCCACCTTTTACATAGACAACGATCTTTTACATGGAATACAATCTTCCTACTTGTTTTGTGTTGCACTACCAGTACTCCACCCTTGAAGCTAAACATTATGCCACTCATAATTCCTTAGTTTATTTGTTCAAATACGAATTTGATATGATTCTAATGTTCCTACTTCAGTTTTGAAATGTGTGTCAGTCTGTTATAGATAAATAAGAGGTTTGTATTTCTGTGTGTGGTTTGGTCAGCACAGTTGGGGGATGAACTTTGTATACGCAGGGGTTTGTAGGGAGACACTCTCTTAGTTGAATCTGTAATGCATTCCATAGATAATTTGGCTACTTTTTATGTTTTCATGAATCTCAGATACTGAATAGCGTAATAATGATTATGAGCTTGCGCACATGAAAAGAATAAAGCGGAACAATGCCATGGCTGTTAAACTTGGCATTAAGGGACTGAAATCAAGTCTGGATGCAATGCAAGGCAAATGGTCTCCACCTACATATTCATGCTCAGAATATGATCCTAACAATGATTTCGAGCTAGAGGGAGACCTAACTCAATGTAGCTCCCTAGTGGAGCAGTCTAAGGCAGATGCACTATCTTATTCACCCATCAAGGTGCTTTCTCTAACTTTCCAAGGTTATATTGGCCGCACATATCTTGCAACTGATGCTTTGCATTGCTTCTACTTTGTTGCACTGCCGTTAGCTTAGTTTACACATCGTAGGCAATGAAAGTTTGCTTCCAGGAAGAACTCCAAGGGGGTTATTGGGGAGTCATCTGACAATGATCTCTATACCCCGAGGTTGGCGGAACTATGGCCGTGCGAGTGGCCGCATAATGCGTTCATGGAAGGGGCTAGAATCCTTCAAGAGTTCACACAATATGCTGCTAAGGCCGGCCTCACCGACTTCATCGCAGTTAAATGCGAACAGTATCATCTCCTCACAAATTTCTTTGTGCAAAACTTTCATTTTCATTCTAGAAATAATCCCCCTGAGATGCAGTTTAATTTATATGCTGAAACCCGCCAGATCCCACTTACTAAATTTTGTGACACATGCTTCCTTCTGATGGTGATTTAGTAGAGCCTAAGCCTTCAAAGTTTGAAGGTTTTTACCGTACTCTAATAGTGGGGGGTGAGAGAGGAGTATCGAGCGCTAGCGCTGTTAGCTTGCAGTTCCCTGCCGTGCATTATTTTGCCATATTTATTGCAAAGTGCTTGCTAGCGAGAGAGAAGGTGGGTGCACTTAGCGCCCCAAACTTTGCTATTTTGTGTCGCGCATTTTATGGCGACAACACTTATAGCTTGGGAGCTATTGTGGCACGCCGCCTTCACCTTAACAGATCCAAGGGTAAAATACATGGGGGCATTTACGCTACTCGCTTGGCGACTCACTTAAATGTGCAGATACGCCAGCATGATCGTCCTTTGCCCAGATCTTACTTAGATAGAGCAGCTATAGAGGACCACCAGTTTATTGCTGCTGATTACCCTAATATTGATATGCCTTACAACTTAGTTTTCAGTGAGAAAACTCATGATATTACTCCCTTGCCTGCACCTGCTTTGTTTGATCATATTGTCAGGGACGGATACAGGATTATGTCTGAGGACATTGTCGCTTACCGAAACAACCAGGCTGCAGCACAGGAGGAGCCTCAGCAGTGGGACCCTATGGTGCCTGCTCCCCAGCACTTCAACATTGGACATCACGGTTTCTACGACTCGTGATTACCAAGTTAGGCCAAAAGCCTAAGCTTGGGGGAGTACGTATTCCCACCGACATTATATTCATGATCACACATTTCATTCCAATTGCCGGTGTCCACACTTTTTCATTGTATCATCCATGTTTAATTTATTTTCTCGCTTTCTTCTTGTGTGTTTGAAAAACTTTGAGAAAATCCAAAAATATGTTTCTTGCTTCTTTTTTATTTTTCTTCCTAGTTTAAATTGTTGTAGCACTAAAAAGAAAAACCAAAAATATTTATGTGTTCTTCTTTTACTTGTTGGGAGCTTTCCCGTGTAAATAGTTTTTCTCGTTTTTGCTTTTCCCTTTTCATTTGCTTGTTTATGAAAAAACAAAAACTCCAAAAATATTTCAGTGTGTCTCTCTGAATTTCTTTTCTTTTTGTTGAGTCATACCGAGGAGAAGACCACGATGAAAACGTTGAGTGGCTCTTATTTGCATTATTGTGTATCTAACAAAGAGCCCATATTACCTTGTCTTCTCCTGTTGAATAAAATGTTTACAGACTCCAGCTTAGTCCATGACACTCTTGCACTACTATTATTTTCAAATCGTTCGGTCGTGCAAGTGAAAGGCAATAATGACGATATTAGATGAACTGGCCGTGGCAGAGAGAAACGGGTATGAAATCAACTTGTTCTGTTTTTGTAAATATGTTTAACCTAGTATCCATGATTCAGCCTATTATGATTAAACATGTTTGTAATGATAATTAGAGATTATAGTTCCACATACCATGCATAAGTGGCTAGGAGTGAATAATGACTTATCTTGGATATCAACATTGGGTTAAAATGGTTGTGATGTAGTATGATGATATGGTATCCTCCTCTGAATATTCGAGTGGCTTGACTTGGCACATGTTCATGCATGTAGTTGAATCAAAACCAACATAGCCTCTATGATATTTATGTTCATGGTGTTCATATCCTACTCATGCTAGTATCCAATGTTACTTATGCATAATGCATGTTCATGACCATTGTTGCTCTCTAGCTGGCCGCTTCTCAACCTATTTGCTAGCCTTCACCTATACTAAGTGGGAACTCTGCTTGTACATAAAAAAACCTTGAACCCAAGTTATTCCAGATGAGTCCACCATACCTACCTATATGCGGTATTACCCTGCCGTCCTAAGTAAATTTGCATGTGTCATCTCTAAAAACAAATATCCTTTTTGTGTGCCTAGATCGTTCATGGAACGACAGGAGGTAGTTGGTATCTTTCATGCTAAGTGGGTTATTCTCAGGTCGAGTGCTTATTCACTTGCCATTGCACGAGAAAAGGGTGGTAATAGGGATGCCCAGTCCCAAACTGCAAAAAGAAAAGAGCTACAAATCATCAAACAAAAACTCCCAATGGAGCCATAACCTTTACATTTCCGCTTGGGAACTGCCACTAGCGTGTTTAGCATGGAAGATATTGATAACTGATAGTCGTGAAGTAAATAAGAAGGGTGCATGTCTCAAAATTTCATTTACCTCTGTTTTAAAAACTTGAGCTCTGGCACCTCTGCAAATCACTGATTCCCTCTGTGAAGGGACTATCTATTTACTTTTATGTTGTGTCATCACCTTCTCAAATAAGCGCCAGAACCTAAGAGCACTACTGTCATGCTGATGCATTGTGTGTAGCTAATGTTGGGTGCATCATGACTGGATCTTTTCTATCATGAATTACAATGTTTAGTCGTTGGTTGAACTTTGGGGGTGCTCTGCATATATGTTTTGCGGTCTCGGAAAGGGCTAGCAAGATACCACTATTGTCATATTATATCATGGTTGTTTTGACAACGTGTTGCTTTTTGAGATATCTTATTATTGCTCTCTATTTGATTATGTTTTTGATATGAGTTAATATAATCTTTAAGAGTTATTGTCGACATGGTTAGTTATAATCTTCGCTGAAAACCCGGGTGTTGTTTAAGCTTATTTATGAAACAAGAGCAAAAGAGTTCGTAAAAGTTTTTCTTTTTCACTTTCTGTTTATCAACTGAATTGCTTGAGGACAAGCAAAGGTTTAAGCTTGGGGGAGTTGATACTTCTCCGTCGTATCTACTTTTCCTCTTATTTTGGACTCTAATTTGCATGATTTGAATGAAACTAACCCCGGATTGACGTTGTTTTCAGCAGAACTACCATGGTGTTGTTTTTGTGCAGAAATAAAAGTTCTCGGAATGGAAAGAAACTTTAAGAGGATTTTTTATATCAATAAAGAGAATTTCTGGAGCCAAGAGCCACCTGAGGGGGGCACCAGGGTGGGCACAACCCACCAGGGCGCGCCCCAGTGGGTTGTCTCCACCTGGTGGCCCCGATAACCCTGAAACCAACGCTATAAAATCACATTATTTCAGAAAAAAATCAAGGAGAAAGAATTGTCGTATTTCACGAGACGGAGTCGCCGCCGTCTCCTGTTCTTCATCGGGAGGCCGGATCTGGAGTCCATTTGGGGCTCCGGAGGGGGGTCTTCGATCTTCGTCATCACCAACACATCTCCATCGCCAATTCCATGATGCTCCCCACCGGGAGTGAGTAATTCCTTCGTAGGCTCGCTGGTCGGTGAAGAGTTGGATGAGATTCATCATGTAATCGAGTTAGTTTTGTTAGGGCCTGATCCCTAGTATCCACTATGTTCCGAGATTGATGTTGCTATGACTTTGCCATGCTTAATGCTTGTCACTTTGGGCCCGGGTGTCATGATTTCAGATCTGAACCATTTATGTTATCACCATTATATCCATGTTCTAGATCCGATCTTGCAAGTTATAGTCACCTACTACGTGTTATGATCCGGCAACCTAGAGTGACAATAGTCGGGACCACTCCCAGTGATGACCATAGTTTGAGGAGTTCATGTATTCACCGTGTGCTAATGCTTTGTTTCGGTTCTCTATTAGAAGGAGGCCTTAATATCCCTTAGTTTCCAATAGGACTCCGCTGCCACGGGAGGGTAGGACAAAAGATGCCATGCAAGTTCTTTCCATAAGCATGTATGACTATTTACGAAATACATGCCTACATTATATTTATGAACTGGGGCTAGTGTTGTATCACCCTAGGTTATGACTGTCTCATGATGAATATCATTCAACGAGTCACCGATCCAATGCCTACGAATTTATCTTATATTGTTCTTGCTAAGTTACTACTGTTGCTACTGCTATTGTTACAGCTAGTCTGCTACAAAATCACTGCTATCATTGTTACCGTTACTATCGCTGCTGCTACTATCATCAAAACTATCATATTACTGTGCTACTAATCACTTTGCTGCAGATAATTAATCTCCATGTGTGGTTGGATTGACAACTTAGATGCTAATACCTTCCGATATTCTTTGGCTCCCCTTGTGTCGAGTCTATAAATTTGGGTTGAATACTCTAACCTCGAAAACTGTTGCGATCCCCTATACTTGTGGGTTATCAAGACATATACTCCCTCTGTCCATCTATATATGGCCTAATGTGTTTTTCGAGACTAACTTTGACCACATGTTCGAGCAATATAGGACATGCAAGTTGCTCAAAGCATAACGTCAATTTCGTACGTGAAAGGATCTTCCAATGATATAATTTTCAAATTATATAAAATCTTATCAATAGTTAAAGGCAACCTCAAAGAATATAATGAAGGGAGTAGTATTAATCGCAACACATGCATGCGAGTGAGGAGTACTACAATAAACAAGAATGTTTTACATGCATTGGTTAACTATATCTTAGTCATGACACTTAACAACTTAATGCACAAAACAAGAATGGTTGACAGGATTAGCAGAAAGCAAAGCATCTTTTTAGCAGGGATTTGCATCGTTCTATGAAGGTGCAAAACCAAGTTTTACTACTACACCAAACATGTTCGAAACGAGAAACTGGACCCAATCACGGCACGACATGCCTGTCTCGTTTGATCCATCCGTCAAAGCGCTTCCTCTTCTTGGCATAACAATAGAGTACAGTATTTTTTTAGAATGCTTTTGGCATGTCGCTAAATATGTGGGAGCGAGTGTGAGTTAATCGACTTCAATAGACGGCAAAATTGCTAGCCCGCTGCACTTTGATAGAGACGATGAGCGAGAAGCGATACGGGTTGCTAGATATACTATAACTAGGTGTCGCATGGAGGCCAAGGAATATGATGAATGCGTGAGGGGGCCATGTATGATGTAACTACACTGGACTGCTATGTTTCGGACTCTTTCGGTTAAACTACGAGCCCAGTTGCGAGTCGGGCGTGAATTTGCAACTAGGATGAAAAACAAAACACATGTCCAGTTGTAAGTCGAGGGTGAACTTGTAACTGGGACAACTACGAACCCATTTACAAGTCGAGGGTAGACTTTACAAATTCTCCACCAGCCTTCCAGACGACGACATATATGGGCCGATGTGAAAAGAAACATGAGAATAGGCCGACTTAAAATAAAATGGGACAATAGGACACATGACAAAAAAGAAGGAGCTGACACGAGGCGCACATGATCGAGTTTGTGCGGACATTAAACAAATTGAATGACTATAGACTTAGATGAGACATCACTAAATCTCATCTAGAAGAGATTTAGCAAATCGGGAAAAAATCTTGTTATGCGCTTCTCTACTACATTGTCAAACCAAAATAAATAAAAACAAGGAATAAAAATACGGGTGACCCTCCACAAAAAAGATACAACCCACATAATAAAGCCAATACACAAAACCTAAAAAAGCCCACCAAAAATGTCATACCGAACCTCACTGCTTCGCAAGGGGCGAACAATAACACATCACAACCACAACAAACGCGACTCATAAGCACATACATCTAACGGTGTATGAGTTAGATTTGACATTGTTAACTATTATCTAGATGAGAATTAGTAAAAATAATTCAAAATGGGCCCCTAGATCACGCCATAAAAACGGCCTAACTAAAGACACACATGCAAGCAGGTCGACAAGTAAAAACCAGACACACGACGTGACACGAGATACATCGCCAAAATAATTTTTTATCTAGATTTACAGAACATTTAAACCGAACAAATGACAATGTGATTTTTTTATGAATTTAAAATAAATAATCAAAGAACCAAAAGGGAAAATTTAACAAAAAAAGAAAAAAAGAAAAAGAGAGAAAATAGAAAATATAAATAAATAACAGAAACATGCAAATAAATAGTTTATAATTCAAAAAAAGGAAAAAAGAAAAGAACGCATGGAGCAGCCCATATGGACTATAGCCCATAAAAGTAACCTATATGAGCCGAACGCATCTACTATAATGTAGCCTACAGGACAACAAGACAACGACGTTAAGAAACAAAGCGAGCTCACAATTTAAAAGGGGTTTGTCTAGGACACGTCTAGATGTGACATAAGCTGATTTCCATTCTGTTTGTGGTCTATTTTTTTGTTTTTGTTTTTTTCTATTTCCTGTTGCTGCATTATATATTTGTTGGAGTTTAGATGTGACATCCTTAAAAAATATCTAGATGTGAATTAGACAAACTGATTTAAAAGAGCACAAATTTTGAAGTTTTTCATCAAATGGCTTAGGAATTAGATGTGAGGTAAGTATTTCACATCTAGATGTGAAATAGCAAAAGTGTAAAATCTAACGCAGGGTACATCGTGGCTGAAATGGGAAAAAATTGGAAGCTAAATAGTACTAGGATTTCCATAATCTGGTTATGTTTAGCATTGTGTTGATACTCAATTTTGTTTAGTTGAACAACCTTTTCTTATTGCTGCTTGGGGCACTTGGCAAGATGTTCCAGGGTATCTTTATTTATTTATTTTTTTTGCGGGGAGGGTATCTTTATTTTTGTGTCCCAAGGTTTCAAGATGATGCACGCACAGTGTGGGCACATGAATCGCTGGCCGCTTCAGGACATGCATGTCCTCCCAGACAAGAATAAATGAAGTCGGAAACACTGCACAATCGCGCTGTTGACGAGCCTCGTCGTCTTCCTCATCAAGTACATCACGTTATAATTTATATCAGTATTATTATTACGTACACTGTAGAATTGTTGAAGGATATTCCCCCACAAAGAAAGTGATGACTGATGGATCCAACACAAAATAGCGAAATACTCCTACTAAAATAGCGAAACACTCCTACTAAAATTGAAATAAGAGAAAAGAAAATGCCATGTGGTAGTATATTTCAGTGCCTAAGAATGACTGAATGGCACGCACGAAAATCATGCAACGAGGTCGAGGCGCCTGGGGGAGCTGCCTGCCTGCGCCACCGCCCGGTAGGTCCATGGCGCCGGTGCTGCCACACCACGTCCACACTCCTCCAGGGCACAGCTGCACCGTCCACAGCTACACATGCAGGCCGGCCCGGCCCTGCCCTGCCCTGCCATGCCACGGTAGCCCACCACGTGCATCCATCACTCCAGCACCACCCATGTCTGTCACTCACTGCCATACATGTACACTGACGGTGCGGCACAGTACGTACGTATGCGGCCGGCCCGGGCGGCGGACGCTGCTGCGTCATCTTGTGGCCGCCGGACGTTCGACCGAGGCCGCCGACGCGCGGTAGCTGCATGTAGCGGCGGCCGGTGGTCACGGCATGTAGAGGCGGTCGCGGCACTTGCAGCGCCACGCCACCGGGTAGTACTCCGTGGTGACCAGCACGCCCGGCGGCACGGACACGTGCACGGGCACGCACGGGCTGCAGCTGCCGCACTTGGACGTGCACCGCGGCGGGTGCGACCCGGGGCCGGGGCCCCCGGCCAGCAGCCGCCGCCTGCCGCCCCCATGGTAGCCCTCCTGCGACACCAATGAAAACTGCTCGTTAGTTCACGAGTGAAAACATCGCGTCCGCGCAATCAATCAAGCACGTAGTACGTGCGCGTGTGGTCCGAGCGCCCGGCCGTGCGCGCGGCGTTAATGTGCTGCTACGCAAAAGTTGTACGGGCAGCGACGACGTCTGGTCGCTACCTCGGCGACGTCTGGTCCCCAACGCGCGCCGTGGAAGGGTTGTCGGAAGCTAGCACGAGCAGCCTAGCAAGTGCGCCGTACGCCGCCGTGAGCTGGCTGGCTGGAGGTCGCTGTCCGCGGCCGGCGACGGGACCAGCGAGCGACACCGACGAGACGGCGGCGCTGGCCCTAGCTAGCCAAGGTCCGCGTCCTTAATTTTGACGCATCCAGGTGGATTATCGTTGCGCAAGTCACAATCGTGTGATCTGGCTTCGTGCCTTTGTCAGACGCATCGGCCGAAGCCAAACATGAAAGCTTGCGACATCTAGCTAGGATGGATGGCATCTTTGTTTGCTTTGCTCTCCACAGATTCTTCTTACATGAACGGAGAAGCTAAGCTAGCAGGGGAACGCTCTAGAGCTTATAACACTCAAGACTCAACATAAGAAGATGGATCAAACTCACCAGATCACCGGCGTAGATCGCTGCTCCTGCCATCCCCCCAGAATCTGTTGAGCGAAAGGAAACTGAAACTTGTTAACAACACACTACAGCACCTTGCATCATCATCATAGAGAGGCTCCAAAAAACAAGTGTATGATATTGATACTACGCTGTACGCTCTCTTCTCAGATCTGTAGCTGTAGCAACCAGAAAAGAAAGAGAAGGGAAGAAACCAAGAACCAGCACTAACTCGCACAAGATGAAGAGATCTTTGCCAACACGGATCAATACAAGGGAACGCACACCCGCTAGCTCAGCTCATCGCTTACCCGAAGGGAGGACGCCGCTCCCCCAGCGCCCGACGACGAAGCAACCACAGCAGAGGGAGGCGACGACGACCAGCCGTAGCATAGATCCGCCGTTGCACCCTGCCGGCCGGCTCCCCCTGGGTGGCGGCATTGCCAGACCCGCAGCCCAGCTACCTTCAGTTTCCTGGTCTTTAGAGGGAGGGAAGGAGGGAGGAAGAAGCTCAGCCTCAGCTAGCCAAGGCCAAAGCCAGAAGCCAACACTAGACGAGAGGAAGAAGAAGACACGGGGACGAGGACGAGGTGGTGCGGTTGTGGGGGTACTGTACAGGCTGCATCGCATCTCGGAGCACAGCTCCTCTAAGCAGCTGTTATATATGCGGAGTCGACACTGTCAGTCAGTGGCCACCCATGGCTGCATGCTGCATGTATGCACACCCCCGGTAGCTGGCTGGGAGGCAGGCGCGGTCGCTAACTTTAATATCGGGCGCGCACAAAGTACGGCGTACGCCATGTGCGTTCACCTACACGTATACTACATGTACGGCTTTGAATCTTGGCGTGTGCCGTACCATACCACTTCTGCTTACCTACAAGGTTTCTACTAAGTACGTAGCTCTGCAGTGCTGACCTACAAAGACGGGATGGAGCTCCGGACGCCGGTAAAAAGAGGGACGGACTTGTGGCCACCGTTCATGTTCTTTTCACGGGAGGGTATCATACAGGTAAGTGTAGTCGCTGGTAAAAGGGGGTGCTTTGCCTTTTCTCTTTTTTAAGAAAATGACCCACGGCTTCTAAAGATGTATGCAGTCATTTTATTAATTATTTTAAAAAATTACAAAGTAATAAGTCAATACATCTGAAGCCGCCATCTAGGCAATAACGGTCGCTACTCCTATCCAGTTACGAAGGGATGCAGACATCGTGTCCAGATCGGTCGCGCGAGCGGCCCTTAAGATTGCCTCAAATCAAAAAACCTAAGCATAACATCTAAAGTTGGAGGCCGCACCAAGCCACACACCAGCTCTGGGGCACAAACTGGTCCGACACACTCTCATAGGTCGTCGCCGTCGTATTTCATCGATCCATCTTCAGAGCAGATACTAACGCATCGACCTTGCCAGGCCTGCTGTTGACGCCACCACGGCGCCAGACAACACCTCCTCCCTACGTGCGTCCATCACTATACATCCGTCGCCGAGGCCCTACCGTGCCACGCCGCAGAGACTCCACGTCGTCGATGCGTCACATGGAACGCCACTCAGATGTCGTCCACTGGTCCCTCAATTCTATGCATACCTCCAAAAATGACGTCCTCAAGAGGGATATGACATGAGAGCGTTGTCGTCATCCGATTGACCGATCTAGAGTTTCCTCTGGAGGTGACGAATAGGGGTCTAGAGCTTCTCCACAACGATGCCTTCAAGAAGGGGATGACGCAGAAAACGCCGCCATCGCCGGCCTTGGCAACGAGTCAAGAGTAGGGTTTTCACCCGGATTCGCTTGAGGAACCTCCATCCAACCTCGTGTGCACGGGACCGTCACCAATCACCGACGTCGCGCATGGAACGGGTCGCACCGGCCAGATCAGATCTAACCGAAGGCTAGACAACATGTACAGCCGATCCATCCACCAGGCCCTCCATGCAGTTGCCGCCAATCCAAGATCTGGCCGGCCGCAGAGCCGCCTGCTGCTACCGCGAGGCAGGTGTCGGTGTCAAAACGGGCGGATCTCGGGTAGGGGGTCCCGATCTGTGTGTCTAAGGCTAATGATAATAGGAGGCAAGGGACACAATGTTTTACCCAGGTTAGGGCCCTCTCGATGGAGGTAAAACCCTACTTCCTGCTTGATTGATCTTGATGATATGAGTATTACAAGAGTTGATCTACCACGAGATCGTAGAGGCTAAACCCTAGAAGCTAGCCTATGATGATTATGAATGTTGTGATTCTCCCTATACGGACCAAACCCTCCGGTTTATATAGACACCGAAGGGGGCTAGGGTTTACACAGAGTCGGTTACGAAGAAGGAAATCTAATATCCAGATCGCCAAGCTTGTCTTCCACGCAAAGGAGAGTCCCATCCGGACACGGGACGAAGTCTTGAGTCTTGTAACTTCACGGTCCAACAATCCGGCCAAAGTATATAGTCTGGCTGTCCGGATACCCCCTAATCCAGGACTCCCTCAGTAGCCCCTGAACCAGGCTTCAATGACGATGAGTCCGGCACACAGTTTTGTCTTCGGCATTGCAAGGCGGGTTCCATCTCTGAATACTCCAAAGTTCATGTTGTAATGAACAGTATCCGGCTTCCCATCAATATTGTCCTCCTCGGCTTCTGTGCTTCAATAATGCTCATCTCCACGTGTCGAGCGAATATGAGGAGGCGAGGCATTTTTGCCTTTGCCACCCCCGGCCCTACAGGCAAACCGTCTATATGAAGGAACGGGGATCCTCATATCCAAACCTCACCTTCTCCCCTTGAGCAAGCATCCAACAGAGCACTCCGGAAAAAACCATTCCAACATGGCCGGTTGCCGCAGCCCTTCTTCCCGTCCTCTTCGCTACAAGCCAGGTGACTGGGAAGAGTGTTGAGTTCCTCAAAGCCGTTTGATAGAGTTGCAGATCCAAGGGTTTCTTCCACCGGCGTTCATGGTCCCCGTCCGAACCGGACTAGCCACCTATAATGGCGGGGAGCAAGCGGAGAGATCTCCTAATCCATCCTCGGGGGAGCGAGTATGCTTCATCCCGCATCTGCTAAGAGGCGTCGGGTTTCCAATCCACCCATTCATTCACGGGCTCCTGGAGTTCTACGGCCTCTAGTTGCACGACTTCACCCTTGCTTTCATACTGCACATCGCAGGATACGTTGCCCTCTGTGAATTGTTCCTGGGCTGTGAGGCTCACTTCGGGTTATGGAAGAAGTTGTTCTGCCTCGTCCCTCGCAACCAGGGGGAATCCATATGTCGAATGGGCGGAGCCGAGATATGGCGCGTCGCCGAAACCGGATACCTGTCCGGCACTCCCAAGAAGGCATCTACAAACTGGCCCTCTGAGTGGTTTTATGTTGATGACGTTCCCCTTCCGGATCCAGTCCGGAAGGGCCTCCCTGAGTTCAATAATGCTTTGCCAAAGGTATGCCAAAGTTGGTGCCCTCGAGGCCCCCAAGAGGAGGATACCAGAGAAGTACACTTCCTAATGGGCAGGATAAAGATACTGGCCAAATCAGGGCTGACAATAGTCGAAGTTATGGCAATATGCATAATGCGGGGAGTGCAGCCACTCCAATATCGGGGGAAGCACATGTGGCACTACAATGGGGAAGATGATGCCACCCGTTGTGGTCGTAAAGGCTCGGACTCCGCCACTGCTCTGGCGAAAATATTGTCCGATTTGTATAAGGGAGAAGAAAAAGAATTCCTTCGTATCAAACCGTGGGATGGATTTTCCATGTACAACCCCCAAGCTGGGTAAGTCGTCACTCTTTCCCCCGCTCTATTCATTCTGGCGCCTTTCATCAAAATCATTAACCTCGATATTTCTGAGCAGGAACTGAGGAGGGCCGTGGAAGGATTCGACAGCCCCTCCCCACAGCCAGAGGACCCCGGAAGGGCCTGCGATCCAGGACTTAAGGAAGACCTGGATATTACTGTGGAGCTAGTCAACGGGACATTTTATCAGGCCAGTTGCGATGGCGCTTTAGTGGCTATCATCGCCGATTATCCCGGACTGCTACCTGCATCGCGTGTAAGCAAAGTCGAAACCTTATCCTCTAAAGAGGACTCCTTTCTGATATCACGCCTTACGCGTAAAATATCGCCTTTTTATAGAGACGACCATCGGAACGTGGCGCCGAGCCCCTGGGGGCTCATCGGCAAGGGGCACCCGGGTCAGGCAAGCTCAAGAGGAAGGCGGTTAGGGACGAAACGTAGTTACAGAGGTATAGTAAAAACCTGCTCTGTGATTAATCGTATTTGAAATGTAACAGCACCCTTCGTACTCTGGCAGAAAGAGGGGCCACCGGACTATATCCTGGGGACCTGCCGATCATGCCTCGACCAGCCGGATTCCCGAACCGGCTTCGAGAGAGGAGGCCAATGCGGGGCCGATGCCGAATTTTCCTCTGACAGAGGATGCAGATATGCTCTCCGCCACCAATTCCGAAGTGGAGAGTGCCATGAATCACCGGCGCCGACGGGCCATACTTTGGAATAACATTTTTTCTGAAGAGGCATTTAATGCTTTTAATTCGGGAGACACATATATCCGGGCTGCTCAAGGCGGACTCTCCCGAGCGACAGACCAGTATGCAAAAGATATACGAATAAGGAAATTTGATAAGCATGCATAGCAGTAGCCCCTGAGACTTGAAACAGTTGGAACAACTGATTTAAGGATCATGTTATGCACAGGTCCTTGTAGAGAAGAATAACCAATTGTCTCAAGAGCTGGAAGAGTGCAAGACCCAGTTGAGGGCCGCAGTTGCCAAACTAGAAGAATCCCAAAAGGCCTCTCCTGGTAACTTTTGTCTTTAATAACGAAATTTTATGGAAATGTACCAGTTAGTGATTAGCATGTTTGATAAGTCTAGCAGAAGTTGCTGCAGACAATCCCGGGGAGAATCCGGAGATCGTAGAAGATAGCGAGTCCCATCTCCAAAGGCAGCTAAAAGTTGGCGAGCGTATTCTTATGCAAGTTAGGCGGGAGAAGAACGATCTTCAAGATGCCAATGTTCGGCTGGGCATCGAATTAGGAGATGTTCGCACTCAGCTGGCGGACTCCATTAAGGAGAACAGAAGGCTTCGTCGCGGCATTTATGGTAAGTGCCTAGACGAACTGTAGTGCAGCTCGGCGAGGAAGCATATTGAAAGAGTTTACTGCAAGACCTCTCACAGCTGCACGAGCGAGCTCGGCAGGTGATGCAGAGTATTGCCCAGGCCTTGTGGCCATCGACCTCTCTGCCAAAAGGCATGAGGGAGCTCGTGGATATGCTCCAAGGAGCACGACGGCGCTTCCGTTTGTGGAAGATGTCAGCCTGCCGACAAGGTGCAAGGGAAGCCTAGGCCATGGTGAAGACGCGCTACACCAAGCTTGACCCGAACCATATGGCCGAAGTCGGACCGGCGGGGCAAGATGGGCAAGAAATTCCCGTGAGTCTGGTGTACGACCAGGTAGCGTTAGCCGCAAAGTATTCCCAACAGGATTGCAAGCTAGATAGCCTGTTGGAAGGTATAGAGGAAGAATATAGTCAGTCCAAGTGACTATGTAATTCAATGGACATATGTAGTCCCTAGCTGGATTAAAGATCATTTGTCATGGCAGACCGTTTTGCTTCAGCCCCCGGATCCGACAGTCCGGGGTGTATCCGAATACCCGCTCAGTTATGCAGATGTACATGTCTGGATTGCGAACAGAAAACGCAAGATATAAAACTTCTGGGGATTCATGTTTGTAATAAACGAAAGAAACATCTCTTGTTCACCGACCGAATATTCCCTTAAGAACGCTAGCTTTAGGCTTCACCCAGTCCGAGGTACACATCCGGCTGAACCGGCAGTAGCAATCGCAGAGGTGATCCCCTTATGCCCTAGCCGAATTAACGGGAACGTAGGGCATAAACACAAGAGCCAGGCAACCCAGCATGGCCACATCTTAAGTCATATCGATGCATATAATGGTGAAGAAAAGGCACATATGAAAAAAGAACGCATATATGATAGGCAATAAGCCATGAAAGTAATTATATTTAACTTCCGTATAGGAAGCCCCTAGGTATGGTTTACACACGTAGTGCGGCCGGAGTGATCCGAGCATCCGTACTATACTGAGTACTTTGTGTGAAGAGTGGAAAAATGGTGGGAAAGGAAAAAAAGAGGGGGAGGAGCATAATTAAGGGAGCGGGGGTAAGGAGACGAACACTGAGTTCGGCACTAGGCGTAGAATCTCCGGAGTCTGGCCGCGTTCCATGGGTTCAGCTCGAGTCTGTTATCGGATGCATCACGTAGGCGGTACGCTCCTCCGGTGAGGACTTTATCAATGATGAAGGGGCCCTCCCACTTAGGTTTGAGATTGTCCTTCTTCTTCTCCGGTAGGCGTAGAACGAGTTCGCCAATATTATAAGTTTTGGCCCGCACTTCTCTGCTTTGATATCGTCGAGCCTGCTGCTGGTAGAATGCGGAACGGGCTTTGGCAACGTCGCGCTCCTCCTCCAGGGCGTCTAAGTTGTCATGCCGATCTAACTCGGTTTCCTTCTCTTCGTACAGGCGCACGCGAGGTGAGTCGCGTATTATGTCGCAGGGTAGTACTGCTTCTGCGCCATACACCATAAAAAATGGTGTGTATCCGATCGTGCGATTCGGCGTGGTCCGCAGCCCCCAGAGTACGGAGTCGAGCTCCTCGACCCAGTGCGTGTTCGATTCTGTTAAGGACCGCACTAGTCTGGGTTTGATGCTGCTCATAATGAGACCATCTGCACGCTCGACCTGACCGTTGGTTTGGGGATGGTAGACGGAGGTGTAATCGAGCTTAATGCCCATATTTCCGCACCAAGTTTTCACTTCATCGGCTGTGAAGTTTGATCCATTATCGGTGATGATGCTGTGAGGGACGCCGTAACGGTCACAACCCCTGAGATGAAGTCTATCAATGGTCCGGATTCGGCCATTTTAACTGGTTTGGCTTCTATCCATTTGGTGAACTTATTCACCATGACCAATAAGTATTTTTTTTCTTATGGCTTCCTCCTTTAAGGGCCGACCATATCCAGCCCCCAAACCGTGAAGGACCAAGTGATGGGGATTGTTTGGAGAGCGGTAGGGGGCATATGGCTCTGATTGGCAAAAAGCTGGCAACCGACGCAATGCTGGACAAGCTCCTGTGCGTCTGCTCAGGCTGTCGGCCAATAAAAACCTGTGCGAAAGGCCTTGTTGACAAGTGCCCGAGCTGCAGTGTGGTGTCCGCCGAGTCCGGCATGGATTTGAGCCAAGAGCTGCCGCCCTTCCTCTTCGGAGATGCATCTTTGGAGCACTCCGGTCGTAATTTTCTTGTAGAGTTCGACCTCATGGACTTTGTAGGCTTTGGAGCGCCGCACAATACAACATGCTTCATTCTGGTCCTGGGGAGCTCCTGCCTATTTAGGTACGCCAAGAAAGGCTCGGTCCATGAGGTGATTACAACCATGATTTCATGGGCCGAAGGTGTTATTTCGGTGGCAGAGCCTTCGATTACGCCAGATGGTTCGGAATCTGGGGTTGTATTTGAATCTGGGCTAGTGTTGCCGGACTCCCCTTTCCATATCACGGATGGTTTGAACAGCCTTTCCAAGAATATGTTAGGTGGGACAGGGTCGCGTTTAGCGCCGATGTAGGCGAGGATATCCGCCGCTTGATTGTTTTCTCGAGCCACATGGTGGAATTCGAGTCCCTTGAACCGAGCTGACATTTTGAGGACGGCATTATGGTAGGCCGCCATTTTGGGATCCTTGGCATCAAAATCTCCGTTTATTTGTGATATCGCGAGGTTTGAATCCCCGCGTACCTCCAGGCGTTGAATGAGCCTCGTATTCGGTTACGTTGTTGGAGTCTGTGTATAATATTTGGAGTATGTATTGGACTATGTCTCCGGTGGGGGAAGTCAGGACTACACCCGCTCCCAGTCCAGCCATCATTTTAGAGTTGTCGAAGTGCATGATCCAGTTGGAGTACGCGCCATACTCTTTAGGGAGTTCGACTTCTGTCCATTCGGCGACAAAGTCGGCCAATACTTGCGACTTAATTGCCCGTCGTGGTTTGTATGTTATGTCGAACGAAAGGAGCTCGCTATCCCATTTAGCAATCCTTCTCGTGGCGTCGCAGTTGTTTATTATGTCGTTGAGTGGTACTTCGGAGGCCACCGTAATTGAACACTCTTGAAAGTAGTAGCGTAGCTTCCGGGATGCCATGAAGACCGCGTGCGCTATTTTTTGATAGTGTGGGTATCGGAATTTGCATGGAGTAAGGACAGTGGACACATAATATACCGGCCTTTGGAGCGGGAACTTGTATCCGTCTGCTTCTCGTTCAACGACGAGCACTGCGCTGACAACCTGATGTGTCACATCTATGTATAGTAACATGGGTTCGCCAATATTTGGCGCTGTCAAGACTGGATTACTGGCCAATAAGGTCTTTATTTCATCCATTCCGGCCGCGGCCACATCCGTCCACACGAAGTGTTTGGTGCGTCGAAGAAGGCGGTAAAGGGGTAGTGCATTTTCTCCTAATCGGGACATAAAGCGGCTTAAGGCAGCCACACATCCAGCTAGTTTCTGGATATGCTTGAGGTCTGTTGGGATAGCCAACTGCGACAGAGCTCGGATTTTTCCTAGATTTGCTTCAATTCCTCTATTGGAAACAATGAAGCCGAGCAACTTCCCAGAGGGTACGCTGAAAACACATTTTTCCGGGTTTAGCTTGATGTCGTATGTTCGGAGGTTATCAAATGTAAGCCTCAAGTCATCTATTAGGGTTTCGACGTGTCTCATTTTTATGACCACGTCGTCCACATATGCCTCTACTGTTTTGCCGATTTGCTTCTCCAGGCATGTTTGGATCATGCGTTAATAGGTTGCGCCGGCATTTTTAAGCCCGAAAGGCATAGAGTTGAAGCAGAAAGGGCCATACAGCGTTATGAAGGCCATTGCAGCTTGGTCGGACTCTGCCATCTTTATTTGATGGTATCCGGAGTATGCATCGAGGAAACATAGTGAGTCGTGTCCTGCGGTAGCGTCGATGATTTGGTCGATGCGAGGGAGGGGGAAGGGATCCTTGGGGCAAGCCTTGTTGAGGTCTTTGAAATCCACGCATAGGCGCCAGGATTTGTCCTTCTTTGATACCATTACCAGGTTTGCCAGCCAATCCGGATGCTAGATATCTCTGATGAATCCGGCCTCAAGTAGCTTGGCTAGTTCTTCTCCCGTGGCTTGTCGTTTAGGCTCTGAGAAGCGCCTAAGAGTCTGTTTGACTAGCTTGTATCCTTTCAGAATATTGAGGCTATGTTCGGCTAGCCTGCGTGGGATGCTTGGCATGTCTGAAGGATGCCAAGCGAAAATGTCCCAATTCTCACGTAGGAATTCTCGTAGTGCGGCGTCCATTGTGGGGCTCAACTGTGTCCCTATGGAAGCTGTCTTCGTGGGGTCCGTTGGATGGACTTGGAATTTGACTATCTCTTCTGCAGTTTTAAATGATGTGGCCTTGGGTCGTTTGTCGAGTATCACGTCGTCCCTGTCCACTGTGGCGCGCAGCTTTGTTAGTTCTTCGGCCGCTAGGGCTTTGGATAATGCTTCCAAGGCTAGTGTTGCGGTTTTATTTTCGGCGCGGAGTGCGGCGTCCGGATCACTGGCTAGAGTGATGATTCCATTGGTCCGAGCATTTTAAGCTTCATGTACCCATAATGGGATATAGCTTGAGAGCTTGTGAATGCGGCCCGCCCTAAAAGGGCGTGGTATCTGCTGCTGAAAGGAGCCACTTGGAATGTTATTTCTTCGGACCTATAATTCTCCGAGGTGCTGAATACCACATCGAGTGTGATTTTTCCCACACACCTTGCCTCCCGACTAGGGATAATTCCCCTGAAGGTTGTGCCGCTCTGCTCAATGCGGCTTTTATCAATTTCCATCTTGCTGAGTGTTTCTTCATAGATCAAGTTTAATCCACTTCCGTCGTCCATGAGTACTTTAGTGAGCCTAAAGCCATCCACAATTGGGCTAAGGACCAAAGCGGCAGGTGCCTGGACTGTCTGGACTTGGGGTTGGTCACTGGCACTGAAAGTTATAGCAGTGCCATTCCACAGATTTGTTTTTGCTACGTGGCAGATTTCGGCGAGATTTCGATGAGCCCGCTTGCGCCTATTATTTGAGGCAAAAGTCTCGAAGACTGTTAATACTGCATTGTTGTCTTCGGCGGGACATTGCTCTGCTTTATTTACAAGAAGATCCTCGCCGCTTTTTGCTACCTGCCGGAGTATCCAACATGCTCTAAGGCTATGTGTTGGCTTAGTATCCGGCGTGCTATGAATTTTGCATGGCCCATTGAGCCATTCTTCCAATACGGTTCCACGTCTTGGAGTGGGCTTTGGCTTTTTGGGAATTGGATCGGGTAACTTAGGAGAGTTTGCCCTTTTAGCTCGGAGGGAAGGTTTAGTGAGAGCTGGATTATCCCAAAAGTCTGTTTGGGTTTTCCAGGTACTTTCCATCGCGCAGTACTTCTGTACTATGGCTGCTAAGTCGGCAAAGTGTATTATGTCACGGCGACTTATAGCATTAAGAATCCCTTTGCTCGTGCAATTTTTGAAAAAAAGTGAGATTCGTCCTCCCCGCGACACTCCTTGACCTTGTTTATCACAAGGAGGAATCTGGCCCAGTAGTGATGTACTGTCTCTTGTGGCTCTTGTCTGATATGGGAGAGATAGCTTAAGTCTGGGTGGATCGGCTTAGTTGAATCTGGATTCTGATCCGATCTAGCGCCCAGGGGCAGAGGAGCTTCCGGGCTTGACAGCTCGGGCTCCGGGATGTTGCCCGATTTCTCCGGCCCGTTGCCCGATTCTAAGTTCGGGGTCTGGGTCGTTCCCTCCCACGAACGGGTATCCGGCTCAGAGAGCTCGGCGATCCGGACATAGTTCGTCCTCAGAATAGAGGGACGGTTCATATGTGGCTCTTCTACTGCCGCTATCTCGTGGATGACCGGTGGGGGTTTAATATCCCTTTGGTCGGGTTTAAGCCCAATCCGGTCATAGTCTGTAGCGACTCCCAAAGCGGCGATGCGATCCAAGAGCTCATTAAGGGAAGAGAGCTCTATTGGCTCCATCTGTTCAGCGAGTTCCGAATTGACGTGGAGGCTATTCGTGATGACCTGAGAGGTCATTGTCGACGCGGCAGCCGATCGGGCGGCCATGACGAAGCCACCTAGTCGGAGAGTTTGGCCTACAACCAGCGCTCCCCCGGAGGTGATGTTGTCCTTGACAACGAGACGGGCCATCGAGCCTTGCAGCGACGACACGGAGGAACTCTCAATGAAAGCACCAATGTCGGTGTCAAAACCAGCGGATCTCGGGTAGGGGGTCCCGATCTGTGTGTCTAAGGCTAATGGTAACAGGAGGCAAGGGACACAATGTTTTACCCGGGTTCGGGCCCTCTCGATGAAGGTAAAACCCTACTTCCTGCTTGATTGATCTTGATGATATGAGTATTACAAGAGTTGATCTATCACGAGATCGTAGAGGCTAAACCCTAGAAGCTAGCCTATGATGATTATGAATGTTGTGATTCTCCCTATACGGACCAAACCCTCCGGTTTATATAAACACCGGAGAGGGCTAGGGTTTACACAGAGTCGGTTACAAAGAAGGAAATCTAATATCCGGATCGCCAAGCTTGTCTTCCACGCAAAGGAGAATCCCATCCGGACACGGGACGAAGTCTTGAGTCTTGTATCTTCACGGTCCAACAGTCCGGCCAAAGTATATAGTCCGGCTGTCCGGATACTCCCTAATCCAGGACTCCCTCAGCAGGGTCGGCCGCCACGCCGCAGGACCCGACCAGCCGCGCCTCCACACGCCTGGGGCCACGCCCCACCCCGAGGCGTCGTGGGAGAGAAGGAGAGACCCTCGCCACCGCCATCTTCCCTCGGGCATAATCCGGCGGCATCACGCGGCGGCAACAGGAGGAGAGGAGAGAGTAGATCGAGGCTCGGCGGCGGCTAGGGTAGTTGCCTACCCGAGTCGCCCGAGCGGGAGCGACGCGGGGGGGGGGGGGGGGGGGGATATGGGAAATGCCTTCCTCCACGACCAACGTCTTTTAAAATGAAAGAGATTTTCACTTCCCGACCTCTGCACGAACTAGGGATGCATACGACCATTTTAGTATGAGTACCAAGATAAACATGACCGTCGAAATTTTTTAAATGAGTATCAACATATTTCTGGATGAGTGGTTCCACCACATATTAAATTTGATTCTCAATAAATAGAAGAAGAAAAAAACATGCATGCATCACCTGTCAATTCTAGGAATTGTACTTAGATGCTCTGTCTTGTGTGAGAGCAATTTGTTTCTTTTTTTCTTCTTTGGTGGTACGGCTTGTTACAGATTAACATGGGCAGCAAGCAAGCAGAGGACACAGGATTGGACCACCAAACATGTTGCAATGCGTGCGTGCAGAAACACTGGCACTCCTCCACTGCCCAGAGTTTTGTGCCATGGCTAATAACTCCCACTCCTACTTTGGTGGTCCAGTCAGTGAGAGACGAGACTGATGAGACGTCGACCGTGGCGAGGCCGACCTCCGGTCCTCACTTCCGGGAGTCAAGCGTTCTGCACCTCTATGATTCAGAGGAGTTCATGCTTACCTCTGCGTCCGCGCATGCGTGCATGCACTGGCTGGCTCGTGTCTTAATTATCGCCAGGAATCACGTGGCTCGTCATCATCGGATTATTTCGGGGAGACCTTGGCGACTTCTCGGTTCACTTCTCTTCTCCTCCGCTGTAACACTATCACCGCCGTGGAGACGAGAGAGACGCTGCCGAGTACGTGGGCGGTTCCCCCTCTTTTGGTGGTGTGCTAATGTTGGTCAAACTGGCTGGTGTGCTCGTGGGAACTCTCGTACTCAGGTGGGGTCTCTTTTGTCTGGTAATCAGATGTGGTGCAGACCACGATGGATTTGGACTTTGTTAGGCTGGTCATAGTAGGGAGTAACTTAGACTACTAACATGCATATATTACTAGTCTATGTTATTACCTCTGTAGTGCATTGTATCATATATTAGCATCATATGTCGTCTCATTTATTGTCATGCATGACACATTTATTATGTTACCGTATCTACCTATATGTTACTATAACCATCTCTCTCTTCTTTAATTGACTGCCACGTAAGCATGTTTGCGAGTCCCAAGCGCATGATACTACTTATGTTACCCCCACTATGGCTAGCCTTAACGTCCATATAAATAGTGAGTATACTAAATCAGTGACATTTATTTTGAAACGGAAAAAGTAGTACGAGTATTTAACAAATAAAAATACTAACGTCCACACGTGTGGCAGATTTGTAACTCACCCACACGCGTCGATCCATATTCATTCAGTTTTGCACGAATTTTGACAATATCTTATGGTTTTTGTGTGCCACGTAGGCATCGTCTGGTGTGTGGGCGTTCCATAGTACGCCCAGACACCCGTTTTGCGCACACAGAGCTTGCGGTTGCCACCCCGGCATGCGGTAGAACTACCATCGCACCCGCACGCTCCGCACAACTCATCTTCCTCCCCTCCGACGTTTCCTCTTCCCCGCACGACACTGCAGTTTTCCCCACCCCACCCGACTCCTCTTCCTGTTCCCCCACTCGATCAACTCCCCCATTTGAGAGCAAGGGCAGGTCCTAGACGGACCAGAGGCGATTCCACGGCGTAGCAGAGGAGAGGCGGCGGCGGAAGTGTCGCCGGGACTCATGGCCGTCGCTGGAGCTCAGGCAGTCGAAGCGTCGTCGCCGGAGCCTTCACCGCCCAGAGGTAACGGTGCTTCGATTGGTTTTAATCTGCCTCTCCTCTCCCGTTTCTCTTGCTTCGAATCCATTGAAATTCGAGTGTATTCCGGAGCGCTCGAGTATTCCCTGTCGGCGGGGAGTCGCCAGTGTGCCATTAGGCCAGCATTAGCAAGTTCCTTTTCCGCGGTGGTAGAAGTCACGCAGGCGAGGCTCGCTCGTTCCGCCTCGATACATTCTCTGTTTCCAGAGATTACATGTCTTCAAGTCCGGCGACGACATGTGCCATGTGGAATGTGCATTTTGTTTGAAAACTCACTTTTTTGCCACGTTGTTATGTGCAAACAGGGCAACTTGAATCTACTGGCTTAGCTACAATTTGCCACACTGTTTAGTTAGTAGATGATGCAACTATCTTTTTAACCCAAATTGTCAGTTGACATGTTTCTACAATGATACAAGGGCAATTGCCTACTATGCTTTTAAGCAGATGCCAACCGTCTCTTTACCCCGAGATATTATTTGCCATGTCTTTTTTGTAGTGTTTCTTGGGGAGTTGCCTCTTGTGCTTAGGAGCATATGGCAACTACCACTTTATCCTAAGATATTATTTGCCATGCATTTCAAGTGTTACATGGCAATTTGCCTACTCTATTTTTAGTTTGTAGGTGGCAACTCCCTCTGTTACCCAGTATATTGTTTGCCTTGTTTCTGTAGTGTTACATGGAAATTGCCTAATGTATTTTAGTTACCAGGTGACAACTCCCTCTTTCACACCAGGATTTTTCTTGCCATGTATTCTGTAGTGTGAACCTCAATTGTGTTGTTTGCCATCAGGCATTGTATGTTCATGGCATTTGTCATCTGTATGTCTAGTAAACATGGCAGTTTTCCTTTGTCGTCGACATTATCGATTGCCTTTGCTACTCCATGCTTCCACATGCACTTTTCACTGTGTTTTTCTTGTATACTCATGTGTACTTATTCTTACTATAGCATCATGGCAAATCCATATATGTCAGTTACAACTGTCAAGACATGTAGGTGCCCCTTTTAAAACATGGAAAATCTAGCCCACCATGCATGGCAAATCTAGTGCACCATGCATGGCAACTGCAGTTTATAACTCTTGGCAGCTGCAGCTTTCCAGCATGGCAATTGCAGTTGGCTAGCCATGGGAACTGTAGTTGACCTGGGATGGCATGTATAGTTGAGCAAACATGGCAAATGCAGTACAACAACAATGGCATCTGTATATATTCACATGTGGCAATTGAGTCAGACAGTGTCATGGGTTCACAAATCCCTTGATTTGCCACTTGTGCCAATCGTAGTTGGTGCCCTACATTGTAGTCGTGCATCTTTTTGACAATGCATCCTTCTGCATACTACTTCGTCAATCGGGTGGCAACTACCTTGTAGTATTGGCGGCAATTTTCGTTGTACATACATGGCAAAGTTCTAGTTTCGATCATTTGGCGGCAACCACTTCTATAACCGGGTGGCAACTACTAGCAAAGATGGGCGGCAATTTTTTTCCTGAATCCCCCGAGGAAAAACTCTACTTTCCCCATACCCACCTCTTTCCCCACCCTCCCTTTTGATCTAAATGCATTTGATCTGAGTTTCAAGTAGATCAAGTTGATGGCAACTCCAAACTTCCAGCTTCTACAAACTGGATGGCAACTAAGATGCAGATCAAATTTAGGACAACGGGATGACAATTTTCGCAGATCCAGGTTCTACCAATGGATCGTGAGCAGCAAGCATGGCAATTTCGTAGATCCAGCTTCTACCAATGAATCGTGAGCAGCAAGCATGGCGATTGGGCAAATTTGTGCGAAATTTGTAAGGGGGGAGGAGAGGAGAACAGCTGGATCCATGAGGTTTCTCCCTTTGCAGAATTCATTGCCGTGTTTTTTGGCTAGGCGGTGCTAGGATTTCCCATTGCAATTTCGGAAACACGAGGAGGGAGGTAGGGAAAGGAGCTGATCGGGAGGTGGGAGATGAAAGAGGGGTTAAGTGAGGTTTGGGGTGGGGCGGGTGGCACTCTCTCGCGGGAGACCCACACCAGTTTGTGGGGATGGAGGAGCGTGCGGGCCGCGAGGTGGGACGCCAGACGTGCGGTGGTTACCTGTTTTGCCCGCACGATGTGCAGGCCGTTTCACGTAGAAACCACACGGGACGTGCAGCAAGACCACTTTAACGCCCATACGTGTGGGCGTTATCTGCGCCCTTAACAAAAGAGTGTGGCTAGATCTCAGTCAACCAATCAAGTGAATAGTATATAAGAAGAAAAAGAAAAAATTACATAGGTCTCCATGCAAGATCAAACGAATATAACGTCGACTGAGACATAATCAAGTCTCAGTTAACTGAGACTTAGCAAAGCTGTTAACAAAAAATGTCAAGAACCTATGGCCTGTTCGGAGTCTCTCCACTCCACTACTCCGCTCCCGGAGCGGGCAGAGCTTTAGTTGAAAACAACGGAGTTGAGAAAACAGATGCTCCATAGATTCTCTCTCGGAGTGGTGGATTGCCGAATAGGCACATAATCTCGTCATTGCCATCACAACTATCTTCACTGCTGGGCTAGTTAGCTCTCTCTCTCTCTCTCTCTCTCCAGTTTGATCGGCGAAGAATTAACATCTGCAATTTTACGCGGTTTAGAAATTCAACTTCCAGCCAGCCAGCTAACTCGACGATACGATACCATTGCCAGGTCTTGATTGAGAGTAAGGCTGGTCATAGTGGGGAGTAACTTATACTAGTGTCATGCATATGACACTAGTCTAAGTTACTATCTTTATAGTGCAAAGTAATATAGTAGTAGTGTCATAGAGAACTTCATTTATTAGCTTGTAGACTCATCTTGTATTGGGAAGCGCTATGTTACAATAACATAGTATGTTACCACTTCTCATTAACTACATGCCACATAAGCAAAATTTTCTTAGAGTACTCCCTCCGTCTAGGTGAGTAAGTTATCTTAGGATGTGCACCGTGACCAAGGAGGAGGGGAAACCGAGAGACATTATTGTTTATTTGCTAATTAATAGTGTTGCATGCAATGAACTGATCACTGCATGTCGTGTTTGATAGTCTCAAGTCATTAAAAGCATGCACATCCCTCATCTTTTATTGGTTGATATGTCAAGAAACAAGAAACGAGGTAGAAGTTAATGCACCGTGCCTAAGTGTTTTAGGATTATTTAGTTTTCGTAAGATGACTTACACACCTAGACGGAGGGAGTAGCTAAGTTACTCCCACTATGACTAGCCTAAGAGGAAGCATGCATCTGGTTTACCTGAGGTCTCGTCGATCAAGGGCTCAATCAGACGCCTGTAGCGTAGCACGCACTGCACAAGCTACTGCTAGCCAGCAAAGCCCTAGCGAGTACATTCTAGCCGTCTAGCCATCACATCGTCATCCTCCGTGTAAGGTGTGTGGCACAGTGATGACATGCCATTTCAACAACTAGTAGTAGCACACTGCTAGCGGCGGCACGGCGTTTCGATCCGGAGTTCCGAACCGACCGGGAGGATCTGCGCCTGGCCACCCCGTGCATGCATGCACGGCGGGAAGCTCAACGGCCAAATAATTGGATGGCTTCGTCCAACTCCAAGAGGGGGAATCCCCGGCGAGCCCCAGCCTGCAAGCTCCGAGAAACAAAAGAAAAACAAACCAAACCCGGCGAGTCGATGAGAAAGGTTCCAACAAAAACTGAAGAAGCGAGGGCGGCACACGTATGGCAGCTAGCCAGCTAGCTAGCCTGGGCGGTGCAGCAGCCTCGTCAGCTTCGGAGAGGAATCCTCCGGACACACCGTCTTGTCCCTTCACCCTCGCCCGGCCCGGTCCGGCCATGCCCTGCCTGCATGCCTGCCCCTGTATGTACGTAGCTCCCTCTACCACGCCACTACTCGAACTTCGAACTCCAAGCTCAGACGACGCAGCGGCAGCGCGTCCATGCATGCATGCTACAGGGCCCTTTTCATACTCGCGTCGTCGTGGATGCAGATGGATGCCGCGATTCGGGTTCGTTCGGGCACTCAGGGCATCTCCAGCCGTTGGCCCCACAGGAGGGGCAAAAACCGCCTCCTGGGGCGCACCGACGCTAAACCGCGCACTGGGGGCGTGACGCCCCCCAGTCGCGACTCCCACGGTTAGTCAAAAAATTCAAACACGGCGCAAAAACGACTCAAATTTAACGCAAACATCGGCGAGTTCATTCAAACTTAAACATATTTTACAAAAAAAAAGAAAAAAAACTACGCGGGCTACCCCCGCCGTCTCCCTCGCCGCCCTCCGTCTCCCTCGTCTTCGTGAAAATGGCGGCGGCCAAAGCCGTTTGCCGCCGCGCCGTCGCCTGGGAAGCGCTCGGCCATGGCTGTGAACTGGGGACGGCGAAAGAGAGGAGAGGAGAGGGAGGAAACGACGGCGGCGGGTGAGTATGAGTCGCCGAGTGCGCCGGGGCGCTTCATATATAGGCCAAGGCGCGCGTGTCACCGTGTGTACGCGTGGCGGGCGAGGGAGGGCGAGGGACGCGCGTCGTCCGGTCTTCACTGCGCCGCCCGTGAGGCATCAATGGTGCAGGCTGACCGGCGCGGCAGCGCGACAGCTTTGGCATTGATTCGCCGTGGGAAACGAGGCGATGAGGACGACGAAGGGCCGAGAAGAGAGCCGTGTCGCTGACGCGGCGGGCCCGCGGCTTTTTCGCGCCAAAACAGTTCGCCCGGCACCCCCGGGCGCCCCCCAGCGCGCCGGGTTCGGGCTGGGTCCGCCGGCGCTGTTTTCGGCCCAAGCCGGCGAAAATCGGGCTCCTGGGGGCGCGACTGGGCCATTTTTTCAGCGCCGGCGCGAAAAAAACGCCTGAGGAGGCCTTCCTGGGGGCGCGGCTGGAGATGCCCTCAGGCCAACTCCACCGCGCGACCCTAAACGGATGTCCGGTTTGGCCGGATTTTGTCCGTTTAGGACGGCAATGGGGCGGCCCATGTCCGCGTTTGTCCGATGGGTCGTGGGTGCGCCCAACGCGCGGCCGCACCCCAAAACCTGTCCGGGGTGGACGTGAATAAAAAAAGTTTAAAAACTAAATGAAATGACTAAAAAAATAAATAAACTTAGTTAAAAAAACATAAAACATATATATAGGGGTTACGGCCACAAAACGGCCCAGTTTATCAATCCACTTAACGGCCCAGTTCGTAATTAACATAAATCAAAAAAGAAAAACGCCTCCCGCGCGCTCCTGCTCCTGCCGCGCCCGTCGATGCCGTGGCCGACGCCGCTCACTGACCGCCGATGTCATCGTCGTCGCTGACCAGGTCGACGTAGGCCGGCGGCGTCCAGAGATGGGCCGACGGTGCGTGGTAGACGGGGGCTGGCTGGACGGCGGGAGGTGCCTGCACCACCTCCTCCCGCGGCGACGCCTCCCGCTCCGGTGACCGCGGCGGCGTGGGGCACCAGTTCACGCCCACGGCGTCGGCCATCTCTTCTGCCGTGCACGACCAGCCCCACCCCTGGTCAACCAGGCCCGGGTGGAACGCGGCCACCGGCGGCTCCTCCACCTCCTCCTCCTCCTTCGCCACCATCTCGAGCTCGGGGATGGCGACCTCGCCGGCGGCAGAGCGGGCCAGCATCTTCTCGAGGCCCTCCCACTGGCGCACGTCGTGCGTGCGCATGGAGTCCTCCATGACGCGCGCAACGAGACGGGCCTCCTCCTCCTCTGTCATGCGAGGTGGTGGTGGTGGCGATGGAGACGGCGTGGGCGTGACGCCGCGCACCCGCCTACGCCCGCGCTCCTGGGGAGCAGGCGCTGTGCGCTCCTGTCGTGGCCGCCGCGTCCCCGTCGAGGTGCCGGCGAAGAACAACGCGCGCCTGGTGTCGTGCTCGTCACGAAACCAGGTGTCCCAGAGGCCGGAGTTGGGGGCGTACCTGGGGTCGTAGAAGAGGTCGTCGGGGAGGAGGCGGCGGCGGCGCTCGATCTCCACGTCGCGCGCACGGCCGCTCATCGGGACCGGCGGGATGGGGACCCGGTCGGCGGAGAGATGCCAGTTGTTGGGGAGATGGACGTCGCTCCAGGGGAGCGGCGTGCTCGTCTCCCAATAACGGCGGCACACCTCCGCGCGGATGTAACGCCGGTCGCGCTCGGACGTGGGAGCGATGGAGAAGGCGGGCGGCGCGGGGGCCCGGCGTGGTGGCGATGGTGACGCGGGCTCCTCTATCTTCACTGAGCCGCGGCGATGCCTCGACGAGGAACCTGCCTCGCCGTCGTGCTTGCCTTTCCGGCCGTAGTTTCAGAGGCCCATGGTTGAGGGCGGGCAGCCGACGACTTTCTTGGCTAGGGTTTGGGAGCAGGGGCTGCCGGGTTTCGAGGAGGCCGCGGGGTGGCGTGGGGCAGTGTGGACGACGACCCGTCCACGCTTCCCACTTAAAGAAGGACGGCGACCGTTCACGTGCGGATGACAGGTGGGGCCGTTCGCTCGTGCGCATTGATATTGGCCGGTGGGAGGTAGGTGGCCGCCTGCCACGCGGCCCCGACGCGGACGAGGCGCGCGTCTATTTGGTGTCCGCGCGACCCAAACCCGGCACAAGTTTGCGCTCGAAATGGGTCGGCCGGACACAAAACGGACAGGATGGGTCCGGGCCGTCGCGCGCTGGGCCACCTCATTTGTCCCTTTTGCCCCAAACGGACAGGGCCGGACAGGATGGGGTCGCGCGGTGGAGTTGGCCTCTGCCTCGCGTCGCCAGCTGAGAGACCCTGGACTTCCGAGGAGACTTTGTACATCATCCATGCACGCATGCATGCACTGGGTCGTGCCAGCGTGCTCTCCGGCTCTGAGTGCGGCCGGTGTCGCCTCCGTGCAAGGCATTAATCCATGGCGGTCCGGGTATGCCCCTCCCTCACCTTGTACGTGCCGAGCTAGCTTTCTCCACCGCCACCACTGCCAGTACACATATCGCAGGCAGACGATGCAAAGCTTCCCCCGGTGGCTTTACCATGCTTCTGCGTCGGCGATGCGGATAGATAGATGCCCGGTTCGTGTTCCAGCGCCTCGTAATCTGAACTGCTGGGATCCGCAGGCACAGACCTTGTACGTCATCCATCCATGGTCCATGCATGCACGCCCGGGGCTTCTCTCGCGCGCCCTCCGGCGCCGAGCCCGGCCGGGCCGGTCCCGACATCGTGCAAGAAGCAGTAAAATTCCGGTGAGGGTTCGTGCTGCGAACTAGAAGCGGTAAACATTCCGGTGGGTGAGACTGAGAGGGGAGCAGTGGGGAATTAAAGGCGGAGCCACGGGCAAAGGTTGGGTCACATCGGCCGCGACTGGACTAGGGATGGATCCATCCATCCATCGGCCGTGTCGACGTCTGAGTCTCAGAGATGATGAGATTGGAAACCGGAAAGGCATCTCTGTCTGGCCGCCCGCCCGTCTCTTTCCAGCTGCTCCCCTCCGTCTCCGTCTCCATGGGCGAGGAGAGGAGAGGAGGTCATGTGCCTCAACAGTGGCACATGCTGCTGTTTCCTTTCCTTGCTCACTGCAGGCTTCACTATGCGTGCGGTGGTAGCGACACACTGGCCGCCTACTGTTTCGCCGCTGCGTCGCTGTTGATTGATCGAGTGGTAGCACTAGCGCGTTGCTCTGTCTCTGTGGCTCGTGTGTGCGCTGTGTGCTGCAAACAATGGATGGTGAAATTCTGCAGGCGGTTGAGAATGTCCTACAGACTCTTTAGTCACTAAAATGAAATCCTTTTGTTGTATAGAAAATATACAAACTAAAATGTGCTTTTGTAACGGTGTAATGGAAATTCACTTTGGCTCATAGGTGTATATGCACCCATTGTCTAAATACACATTTTAAAAAGTAAAAAAAAATCAAGAAAAAATCATGTGTGTAAATCCGGATATTATATATGTGTGCACACAGTTTTGGTGAAAAAGGACCTTTTTTGTGGCTTCTGTAAAAAAGACATTTTTCGATGCTTAATTATAGCTATTTACGAGGTATTTTTTTAATTTTTTTATACATGCCACAAAAATGGCCTTTTTCACCGAAACTTTGTGTGCTAACATAGGATGTCCGGATGCACATGCGGGATTTTTTCTTGATATTTTTTAACATTTGAAATGTGTTTTTTATACATATTTCATAATAGGTCTATCTATACCTAGGAGCCAAAACGCCACTCTCCTTTTGTAAAGCATTTAGTGCTTTTTTAAAGCAACCTCGACGCCAAAAGTAGCAAGAGTTTGCAAAAGTGAACTGGCTAGACTTGACAAACAACCAGAAGGAAAACTAAGCGGCAGTAAATTTATGTTGGGATTTTGTAATGGCGAACTCCTGAGAGCTTGCCAGTAACAAACCATGGACCCAGAAAACGCTACTATTACGTTTCCAAATCCAGGTCTCATTCCACCAAAACTACGCGTTGCAAGTATTTCATCGGCTGTGGTAATTTCAGATGGTTAAATGAAGGGTTAATTAGATAAATGCCACTCCAATTATGGCGATTCATAAAAATGTCATTGCAATTTTCAAACTTTAAAAAATGCCACTGCAAATTTTGCAATCTTTGAAGAACACCACTGCAGACTTCGAAAAATGCCACTGGAAGTGGCATGAAGTGGCATTTTTTAAAGTTTGGAAATTGCGGTGGCATTTCTCAGAATCGCCATAATTAGAGTGGCATTTATCAAATTAACCCTTAAATGAAATGCATATGCTTCTGTCAGAACGCATTTCTGAACATTGTTTTGCTTTGATCAAGGGAAGCCCGGACATGGATGCACTTGCTTGCACAGTACCCGCACTAGGCGCCTCACCCAGGGACTTGCAAGACCTAAGGATAAAAGAAATGCATGTGGGGTGGCTTCATGCGAGATGGTGTCCATCGTTGTAGCAGACAGATTTTCCAAACGGGAGCAGGCCTGGGGTCCCGTCTCCATGATCCACTCTGGTTAATCCCATCAGCTTTTTCTGCCAGCGTGTGAACTCGCGATTAAGGCTACTCGGTATCATCTGCCATTCTATGCGGAAAATGCGAATGGAGGCCGAGCATCAGGCAGGCCGGAATCCAGGCCGCCCGTCCGTGCTTGGGATCCGAGCTGGCCCTGTATTCACGCATGCTGCCCCACCGTAGAGCCTTTCCAGCGCGTCTATTCCGGGCTAGCGATAGGGACAGAATCTAGCTTGTAGTACATGTCCAACAGTTGTTCTATGGTGGTGATCACCCAATGCCCCATACCAGCATGTGCTGCCCAACTGACCAAGCTCACGTGATGTCAGTCTGTCACCCTGGCCACTGGAGGACATTGAGCATGCACGTGAGTACGTGACTACTCCAAAGACTAAATTTTGTTAGAGCACCGCTAGAGAGATAAAGTAATTATAGTCAGCATTAACATAATCGCACGCCCAATAACAATGAAGTAGGTAATTCGTTCCATCAGGACAAGTACCACGGTATGGTAACCAGAAAATACACATCCATTAATATATACCATTTCACATAATACATAATTAGGACCTAGTTAATTTAATCTCACGGGAAACATACCACTTCTGCAGATAAGTGAAAACAAGTAAACATCTAGTACATACAGGCATGCCCCTGGACAAATCCAAATGTTTACAAAATGCATCTAGGAATTCAGCATCAATCATGAAACATTACCAGTAAGCAACTGCCAAATTCCAAAAGCAGCAACGTACATACAGGCATGGAGAACCTTGCCTTGCAAATTATCAAAAAGTAAAATAAATTGTGGTCAGCAATAATAGCATAAATACTCTTTTCAAGATTTCTGAAGTGTACTAATCACCAAACATGTTTCAACAAGATCATAATTATTAGTTTGGATTATAAGATGAAACCTACAACAGAGTTGGCTCCATAAAATTCCAACAAATGTGCAGACCAGAAAAGGATTGACCATTTCAAAATCATACATGAATCAGGTTCCTGCTGTCAAGAGAGTATCATATGAAACAGCAACAGTTGTCAATAGGACAGCTTCATAGACAGAACTGTGCCGTATGAATTACTAAGAATAAAAGGAAGCTCTTGATAACAATGGAATTTTCAGCGACTAAATAGTATAGGAGCCATTGTTGTAGTAAATCACAAAGAACTACAGAGACATCGTTAAGAATTTGACAAAAATACATGGTCCATCCACTAGTAGCTTCAGTGCAAACTTGGAACACACCGGCTTCAGGGGGGAATCCACCACTTTGCCCACCGCTTCCAAGCTCAGCAGCGTTGCAAATTTCAGCTTCGATGATACTAAGAGAAGCCCCTGACTCCATCCGACTGGAAGATTTGGGGCCCTTCATTACATGTATGGTCCACCTTGCCGCGCTTCGGCAAACTCATCCACGGGGGACAGCCGCTGATGGATTGGGAGGAAGAAGATGAATCAGTGGTAACATATATTTGTTTGCCCATTTATAATATGCTTTGACAGTTCAGTAAACATCATACGACATTTTCTTCGCAAAAAGAACATCATAGCATATTTATGATAGAAAAATAGAAAAGAATATAATTGTTTCAAAACCATAACACATAATGCATCCTACTTTTTCTCAATGTTGGCACTAAACGGCAGAATCAGTGTCATTTAACCAATTTGCATCAAAAAACATGATACGAAAAAAACAATTGCACAGCAGGGCCTAATATTTCAGTAATTGTCAAGTATAGCATGGCTGATTTAATGGAGAAATATGAGATGCCCATCGATTTTTCCAGATTGAATACAGATCCCAAAATCACCTGCAGCAACTAAAAATCCGACACAAATAATAATGATGCCGGGTGTTGACAAATCCCATAACTGAAATACCAACCAAAACAAAAATCTCCAGCTCTCACCACAGGATTTCCATACCGAAAATCAATCTATACACAACAACAGTAGCTTTCTTCACACTGAAACTAGATGTGATGGTTCGTTCCGGCCAAGAAGTTTGTATCTCAAACAGGCACATCTACCATTATCCGGGAAAACAAACGACTTAAAATGGTACATGAGAGATTTTTAGATCCGTAATTACCTAATGGTCCAGCCGCTGGTGGCTTCTGAGCAAACCTAAGCAGGCGTCCCGCACAGATGTGTGCCCTCGCTGCCGCGGCCCAGCTGGGTATTGGCGATGCTCATGAAATCCCGCGACTCCACGGGGAATACATCAGGAATCGGCTCTGACGTCCCAAACATGGATCCTGCAGAAAAGTTGGTGGTGAGGCACTGAACTCAAATCCAAAGAATAGGACGCGGATCTAAACACGGCCATGACCGCCGGGCCATAAGAAGACGCACCCGTGGCACCTCAACACCAAAGGAGCACATCTCGCCGGAGAACAAACCCTGGCGCCGTCAAGGTTGGGGGAAAAGAGACCCAACGGTAGAGCCGGCGTGTGGAGACGAATTGCCCACGACCACCGGGTACGTGGGTAGGGCCAAGGGGCCAGGGAGATGCTCGCCGGAGAGAAACCAGTGCCGCCGTCGGATTTGAGAGAGAGAGAGAGAGACGGAGGGGCAGAGCAGGTGTGCGGCGACGGCTTGTTCACGAGTTAGGGATAAGGTCACGGACATGGGCCAGCCTTTCTGGTGCAGGACACGTCGTCTTTTCTAGGCGTGCGAACAGGTAAAAGAAATGGGTGGAACAGAATACACCTGTGCGGCAGATAGGCGTATCATGGACCGTATTCTCTTCACTAGGCCTGCCACAGCACTGCCACGAATTGACAGGTTCCGAATCCCCAGGCCCAAGCAGACGCACAGGATACCGGCCTGCCTGTAGCGCGGCCACCAAAAGCCCGCACTCCATTCTATGGCCCTACTCACCAACACATCGCTGCAGTCTACAGGGAGGGCAAACTATTTCAGGATTGACCGTTCTAGATCCATCTGTTCCCAACACAGGTGCAGGTCAAAGACAAGCACATGCGATCTTCTTGCTCGGCTGGTAAAGCCCTTTCTGGCGCTTGACAAATACAGTATGAGCGAAATTTACAGCTATAGCATGTACTACATACATGGACAAAATGCAGCTACAGTATGTGAAGCTATGAGTTGAGAGGAGGAGATTCCGTACACATTGAAAGCTCGCAGTTGCCATGGCGGGCTTGATCCGTTGCACCGCCGCCATTCCAGGCCACTAGACAGCGGTCCAAAGACACGGCGCCGCGGCCGCCGCTGCACGAGTCACCTTTCTTAAGTCCAAACGGAGAGAATGTCCGGCAACACCAGGAACTGTCCGGTTCACCTTGTACAGGTCACGTCCCACCTTTGAAGCTTTGAGGCGACAACAATGGATCGTCTTGATCTCTCATCACATGGTGTAGCAATGGCGACATGGGTTCACGTGTGACAGACTTGTTTAAGCATGGTACCTGCAAAGCCAAAACAGTGACACTGATTGACATGTCCTGCATTTTCGTCACCAGAAAGCCCTCAACAAGTCACAGTTAAAGGAAATCACAGAGCAAACTATATGAAATTGCTACATACTGGTAGTACAAGATAAGTCAAAAAACAAATGGGATCTAGGCTTAGCATGTTACCAGGAAATAAGTCGCCACTTCAAAAGAACAGCCAATCATCCCAAAACATGAATACATGAGTGCAGAATGTAGTAGTACCACATCCCTTTTCAAACTTCAAAACAGATCAAAGATAACAAAGAAATTCCCACATGACTCGTCGTACTTCAGAACACGGCAAAGATAACATATCAAGACAATAAGAAGAGAACAGAAGTATTCTGGTCCGGAACAAAGGGTAATGCATCTGTTGGATTAATACAAAAGGGAATGCTGCACATTTATACTGTTTTTCAGGTTACCTATCAGAGTGCACTGTGGGACAAATTTCAAGTTTGTCAGATCATATGCTCATGCTGCAGAAGCTATCAACGTATCCAAAAACTGTAGGGCAACATCAAATAAACAATCTGCGCACAGTTTTATAGATATACTCACTATGTTCAAAGTTTCCTGCACAAACTGCCAATGTGTTTCAGCAAATAATTAGACGGTACAGAGCACTATGCTCACAGTTGCCTGCACAAACTGCGAATGTGCTTCAACAAATAATTAGATGGCTCAGGGAATCAAAACAACATGCTGGTGTAGCCACAGGCCCACATTAGTCTTAAATCTAGCTTTATTTATCACAACAGAAAGGTCAAAACAACAATAAAAAGGAACAGTGAAGTATGAACATCCATGTGCAGCACAACATTCTAACATTGGGTAATGATAGCAACCCCGCAGTTCACAGATTGTTTTCACAAGACTTGATGGATTCAGCTAGAATCAATAAAATGGTGAAATGCTGAAGAAGAGCAATCTGGTCTAATTGATCCCTGGAAATTACAGAATTTTAAACTATGCACGGAAGCTCAAAACAAAAATCAAGCCAGGGAAAGTACTATGCAGCTAATAGTCTTTAAGCATTGAAACACAGCTAAGGTTACAATCCAGAAGTGATGGTTAACACTTTCTAATAAACATGGCAATTTTAAATTGTCACACACAATGGCATAATTAATCAAGAGAAATGGGTGCTTCCACTCACCAAATGCTATTTTTTGTACAAGCTCTACGATACAGGCCAAAACTGTCTCGGATAATCATGGACTTATGACACGCGGCAGGCCACATTGTGTAAAATTCAGATGATAAGAAATGTTTGGATCATCATACAAAGAAAAGGAAAACAAGAATAGGAAATGGAGTGTGTTTTTCGCCTTCCATGTGTCAATAGACATAAACAGTGTAGAGCGAATACCATAAGGGTAAAATAAACACAGGGAGACAATTCTGTTATATCTATATCAACAATACAGCTACTCTGCTCTGCGAAAACAAAATCAGCTACTGTTCCAACACGACTGCTTACAATAGGAGCAACTCCAAATACCATATGAATATGTGACAATGACAGTTCGCATTTGCCAGGGCAATATGTAAGATATGCAAACATTTAAGAAAACTATCTTCACATAAATGACACCTGAATCTGAGCAAAGCTAATTATGAAATACGAGTACCTCACTACAATTTGCACCAGAAAACAACACTTTCAATAGCTTTCCTAATTCCTAATATGTCTGTGTCATTGATAGTGCACCAGTAGTAACCTTTCCAAACAACACTATGCAACATTCACACATATCTAATGTTCAACCTATACATCAGAATGCTAAGAATTCAGAAAGCAATACCATCACATATACATCAGAACTAGCGGCAGATAGAACACCACTACATATGGACAAGAAAGTTCCTTACAAGCCTACCTTGTATATATGTCTAGCGACAGCTGTAAAATGCAGTATTCATAGTATCCATGGTGTTCACTGACGATGTTTGATTTAGTGGTGACTTCAGTACAACTGGTGGCTTCTTATCTGGCACTAGTGTCATGGGTGCACTACCATCAAGCATCCTGACCACCCTTCGCATACCAGGCCGCTTCCTACAGTCCGGATGCACACAGCAGAGGCCCACAAGCAGCACCCGCCGCATCTCCTCTGCGACAAAACGTCCCTGAAGCTGCTGGTCTGCTGCATCAACCAGCCTCCGACGACCCCAGAGACTCCACACCCAGTCAACAACTGCGGTTCCCTTCTCCGTTGGTCTCCGGCCAGTGGCCACCTCCAAAGCAAGCACCCCGAAGCTGTAAACATCCGAGCGCTCTGATGCCACACCTGAATGCACATACTCTGGTGCGAGGTATCCCAGTGTGCCTGCTGGCTGTGTTGCCAAAGGCACCCCGCCATGGCTCACCACGCGAGCAAGACCAAAATCTCCTAACCGAGCATTGAAGTCTGCATCGAGCAGCACATTTGATGACTTGACATCACGATGAAGAATGCGGTGCTCACATTCATCATGCAGAAATGTAAGTGCTGATGCAACACCAAGCACCGCCCCAAACCGTGCCTCCCAAGGAAGTATTGCTCCACCCTTTGTGTGCAGTGCACTGTCAAGATTACCATTGGGCATGAACTCGTAAACAAGAACCAGGTCATGCTCACTGGAGCACCATCCCAAGAGTGGCACAAGATTGGGGTGGTGTGGGCAATCAAGCATGGCACGAAGCTCACTCAGAAACGCCTTTGAGCACGGCCACATAGCTTGGAACCGTTTGACAGCAACCCTTGACCCAGAAGGGAGAACCCCCTCAAACACAACCGCGCCAGAGCCACCAATGCCGATCACATTTTCACTGCCGAAGTCCTTTGTTGCTGCGCGTACCACCTCCATGGACAGCATCCCACGGAAGTTCTTGTCGTCGAACAGCACAGCAGGTTTTTCACTTGTGCGGCGCTTTGAATGGCGAATCAATAGAATAGAGCTGATGACCACAAGAACCAGCAAGACCACACCACCGAGAGCTCCGCCCATCACCGTGTAGAATAGGTTATGGTGGTGGTGGTGATCTTTTGGAAGCGGCAGTGGGCTCTTGAGCGACGCCTGGTCCTTGGGCGGTGGCGAAGGAATTGGGGAAGCCGAGGCGTGCGAGGTGTTGGGGAAGCCGAAGGTGCGAAAGGCCCAGCTCTCGACGACGTGAAGCGCGGCCCCTTCGCCATTGGACGCCGAGAAGCCGGCGTACATGTACGTGAGGAGGAGACCGGAGAGGTCGACGTCGACGGAGAGCGCGGCCTTGTCGGGTTTGCGGGACGACGAGTAGGAGAGCCAAGCGCGGAGGCGGCGGCGCGGCGCGCGGTACTCGATCCAGGCGGTGATGGGCACGCCGGCCTTGAGGTCGACGCCCGGGCTCGCGGACGCGACGGAGAAGATGGAGCCCGCGTCGAGCGCGACGTGGTTGCCATCGGGGTCGCGCAGCGCCACGTCGCGGTGCGTGTCGAGCTCGACGGCGACGGTGTGCACGTCGGCGGGCTCACCGTCGTCGTCGGAGGCGGAGGCGGAGGGGAAGAGGCCGAGGAACCCGTTGGAGGGCCCGAGGAAGGTGCGCGAGGAGGTGAGGACGAACGCGATCCCGTCGCCGTAGGAGGGCGACGGGGTGATGCGGAAGGTGAAGCGGGTGGAGAAGGAGGCCTGCGCCGGGGCGGCGCCCGGGTCGGGGCGCGGGAGGAGGAAGCGCACGGGCTCCGAGAAGAGGGCGCGGCCGGCGCCGATGCCGTCGCTGGAGTTGGTGGTGAGCGCGACGGCGAACGCGCCCGGGAGGATCGAGGCGGAGCCCAGGAGCGTGAGGTTGCTCGCCCACGAGATGCGGCGGTAGGAGGAGGTGGCGGCGGTGGACGCGTGGCGGCTGTCGGCGGCGGCGGCCGCGGCGGGCGGGAGGTGGACGGCGAGGAGGAGGAGGGGGAGGAGGAAGAGGGTGGAGGGGTGGGGCGGCGGCATGGCGATGCGCGGCTAGGTTCTCCGTGGACGCATTGGCTGCGTCGGCGGTGGAATTTGGGGGAGGAAGAAGGGGATAGTCCCCTGGAAGGGAAGGGAGAAGCGGAGGGGAGGGAATGGGGTTTAGCGAGTAGAGCGGATGACGTGTGGGACCAAGGCACTAATGGGCCCAAACATTCTGTGGGCCTTAAACGCATTGTCCAGTAACGTGATGCCTACTGTTATGTTGTTATTTCAATATATGGACTGATACATCAAAGAAAAGCAAAAGTAGCGGTGGGAGTAACTTCGGCAATAACATTGAGTACAACTCAGCAAATTTGCTTATGTGACAATAAGTTAATGAGAAGAGAGGTAGCTAGTAACTTAGCTAGTTACTGTAACATCACATGTCTCAATGCAATATGAGTCTATAACCTAATAAATGAAGCTTTGCATGTTACCACACTTATGTTACTACCCACTATGAAGGTGGTAACATAGTATAGGAATATGTGTATGTTACTAATGTATGTTACTGATCATTGTGGCTAGTCTAATTAAATAGTACTTGGCCGCCGTCAAAAGAAAAATTTAGGTCCCCTTGCCTCCGGCTGCCATCTTGGCGCTGAGAGGTGGGGGATCTCGGATCTTCAAGACTTCAATATTCTTGCCATTCTATAGTGATCATCATAGTTTTGTAAGAATAAATTCCATCTCGTTCTTTTAGCAGTGCCATGAGATTAAAGAGCTTTCTGTCCTTGCAGATTCAATTATTCAGATCTGATGAATTTATATTGTTGTGTCAAATTTTTTTTCTAGACTGATTCTTTGTGGAGGTGAAATCTTTCATCGATACCATGGTGGAGATATAGTGATTGAACGACATGCACTTCTACGGTCCAAGTATGTTAATCGATCAAGGCTTCCCATCTTTTGGGATGGGCGAATTAAGGCGCTTTCAAAAAATATTATTGGTAATGTTCGTGCGGGTGAAAGAGTGACAACATCGTTGCTCCAGTTCAATTGCAGTCTCTTTACTAAAGTCTTTGGAGTATTTCTTCGAGCAGAGTTTGACGCCATGAAGAATGTATTTTCAAGAGATTTCATTGCAATTCTTATTCATAGAAGTTACGTTGCATTTTCTTGGATCTTAGGTCCAAATTAGTGTGCATATAATTGTTATAAGTATGAATAAAATTCAAGAGTGCCTAGAGCTCATCTAGAAAAGATATAATTTGGTCTCATTCACCTTACGTCACCTGGCATCATCTTTTGTTACTGCAACCCATTTTCCGTTGGACGCGCCGCTCGCTAGCGCTCCAAAGCAGCCTTTTACTTTTAGTAAATTTGTGTCCCGGTCAAACAAATTAGGAAAGATTCTATCCACTATCATTCAATGTGTTTTGAAAAAGAAAGATTAGAAAGCACTCATGAGACATGTGTGAACGCATTTAATTTGGAGTACAACTTCTTTTAAAATGTCATGACTTTTGAACCAAATATCAAAATTAAGATCCGCTTTTACCATTGGATTCCTCGCAATGTTCTCTTCGAAACTAGATCACATATATGTTTCAAAATAACTTTTTTGTGTGCAATTTAGGCGCCGTTTGGTGCAACTGTCTAGTCGTCGTTGTGCAACTACTGACACTCAATGTGCAACTTTTTCCTGACTCGTGGACATGCCCTTTTCACTCATGCAAACATATTTGAAACCAGTTATCTGCTTTCGTGCAACTACAACAATTCCAGCAGCCAACTATGGGCACACTGTGTGCAAAAAAAGTAGATAGAAAATATATTAATAATAGTTGTGTGCAAACAAAACATAGGCAAATTTAAGCTGCTTTCATGCAACTAAGTCAGTTCCCGCAGCCAAAAAAATAGCCACACTGTGTGCAAAAATTATGTGCAACAAAAAAGATATGCAAAAACATGGTAAGTATGTCAGCATCCCAAGCACCAAACGAGTAAACCCAGCCACTATTGTGGCAACTGCAGCACCAAATGAGCCAGCTACAGGTCCAAATGAACCAACTATATCAGCCGTTGTGCCAACTCCACCAGCAAGTGAGCCATCTGTACACACAACTGTGCAACCACAACAACCAGGTGGAGGGAAAGTGAGGATCCATTAAATTTCTTCCTCTTTAACTTCCCCTTCACCTCCCCTCCGGACCTTGTTTACCCATGGCTTTGTCATCTTCAAAAAAAGCGTAGATTCCTATAGACCTCCTTCTTGGTTAGTTTGTTTTGATGATCAAACCTTGTGCCTTTTTGAGCTATTGGCAAAGGAGATTGAACAGGTTGCCCAATACCATTGAGAGTTGCCAACCAAATGTCTTGCAGTTGGCACAAGTAGACCTGCAGTTGGCTCAATAGCTGCTGGGGTGGCACAGTGGTTGTCGGTGTTGGCACAATTGGACCTGCAGTTGGCTCACTGGATGCTGGAGTTGGCACAATGTGGTTGTTAGAGTTGGCACATTTTGGACCTGCAGCTGGCTCACTGGATGCTAAAGTTGGTACAGTGGCTACTGGAGTTGCCACAATGGCACATGGAGTTGGCACTGGGCCTTTGTCTGTTGATACTTTGTTAGATGTTATGCTGAGATTTTGAGTTGGCACTGTATCAGGTTTGCTTGGCAGTTTGTACTCTAAAGTTGGCAAGATAATGTCTGAGATTGGCACAGCTAGATCTATGACTGCCTCACTGTACAATGTCTCCTGCCAACTATACGGTCTAGAGCGTGCAACTATTCTGCGGATGCAGCCAACTGACGTGTGAGCGTGTGCAACTGAAAAATGAAAATGAAAAAACAGAGATGTGCTTCACGTCGGTACCCATAGATGCGCTTCACGTCACCGGCTGCTGCCTCTCGACTCCACCGTTCGCCTCGGCTGCTACCGCACCAGGAAAAGGGAAATGGATGGGAGGAAGGGGGAGACTGCGCGGACTCCGTGGACGGGCGGATCCGGCGCGGAGCTCCTCAGATCCGGCATGGCGGAGCTCATGGAATCCGTCCGGGTTCACGCGCGGCTGCCGCTTCCCCTTGACCTCCCGACGCCGGCGGAGGAACAACGGCTCGATACGGAGGAAAAGGCGAGTTGGAGGACGGGAGGGAGGAGCGGGATACAGTGGCACAGAGGCGGGGCAGGCTCCATCCGCCGGCGCGAGGTGTGGCGGCGGCGGGCACGCGAGATGGATGGGAACGGAAGGTGGGGATGCGGGAGGATAACGACGGGTACAGATAGAGGAGGTTTATTCCTTATTTTGTCGCTAGCGCGTCCGCTCGCTTCGTCTAATGAGCGCGCGCGCACCTCAATTATGTATTTACATTTTTCGTTGATAGACCACATTCAAAACTGTTTGTTGTTCCTCTCGGCCAGTGCGCTTGTAGTCCTAACGGGCCAGAAGCAATGGAGGACTAGCTTTAATATCCCATGTATCAAACAAATTATTGTCCAAACGAGCAGGAATGCAAACCATGATTGACCACGCCCGTTTCATTTTTCTGTTTTTTAATCCTTTTTATGTCACAGTAATATCTTTCGTAGACATGTGAATATATGAATATTTTTCTAGATGAATGGAAAAATTTATATGTAAATACTTTTTAAAATGCATTGCTATCTTCAAAAAAAGTTATACGCAAGCGTGTAACTTATTTTAGAGTTTTTTTTCCTTTTTTTGATTTTCTCTATTCCTTTAAAAAGTTGAGAATTGCACGCATGTTGTGTTGGTTGCAGTTGCGCACGGGTGTGTCGCGTGCAACTCGTGCACGTGTGACCGGTATGAAAAAAAACTCACCTGACAACTCACCTGATGGACACGCAACTTACTTGACAACCCCTTCCCTACCCCACTTCTAGTCGCTTTGTACCTCATGCAATTGAATAGGGTTGCAATAACTGTAGTTGCATGTCTAATGTGGACATGCAACTAACCCGACAATCCCTCTTTTAACCCCAGTTGCTTTGTGCCAATACAGTTGCAATTTGGTACGATGCTTGCAGTTGCATGCCTTGTGGTGGACATGCAACTGGCTGAATAAACCATTGTCACCACAACTGCAGTGGTATTTTTACGTCATGCAATTGCGGTCGTGATACACCGCTTGTAGATGCATGTCTAGAGATGGACATGCAACTGGCCTGACAGTCCCCCTCCCAACCCCAGGTGTGGTTGCTTTGTACTCATCCAGTTACGTGTCTAGTACTGGGGATGCAACCGGTCCGGAAACTCCCCTCCCAACCCAGTTGTAGTTATGTCGTGGTATTCCTCGACATATGCCAACGGGTGGCTAATCATGTAGGGGGTCAATAGAACATTGTCGGGCTCTAGAAGCGGGAGTAGGCAAGACCTCAAACAACGCCGGGTCTTACCCAGGTTCGGGGCTCTCTGAGGGAGTTCCGGACTAGGGGGTGTCCGGATAGCCGAACTATCATCGTCGGCCGGACTCCAAGACTATGAAGATACAAGATTGAAGACTTTGTCCCGTGTCCGGATGGGACTTTCCTTGGCGTGGAAGGCAAGCTTGGCGATACGGATATGTAGATCTCCTACCATTGTAACCGACTCTGTGTAACCCTAGCCCTCTCCGGTGTCTATATAAACCGGATGGCTTTAGTCCGTAGGACGAACAACAATCATACCATAGGCTAGCTTCTAGGGTTTAGCCTCCTTGATCTCGTGGTAGATCCACTCTTGTAACACACATCATCAATATTAATCAAGCAGGACGTAGGGTTTTACCTCCATCAAGAGGGCCCGAACCTAGGTAAAACATCGTGTCCCTTGTCTCCTGTTACCATCCGCCTAGACGCACAGTTCGGGACCCCCTACCCGAGATCCGCCGATTTTGACACCGACATTGGTGCTTTCATTGAGAGTTCCTCTGTTTCGTCACCGATAGGCTCGATGGCTTCTTCGATCATCATCAACGATGCAGTCCAAGGTGAGACCTTCCTTCCCGGACAGATCTTCGTATTCGGCGGCTTCGCACTGCGGGCCAATTCGCTTGGCCAACTGGAGCAGATCGAAAGCTACGCCCCTGGCCGTCAGGTCAGATTTGGAAGTTTGAACTTCACGGCTGACATCCACGGGGACTTGATCCTCGATGGATTCAAACCACAGCCGAGCGTGTCGCACTGTCACGGCGAGCATGATTTAGCTCTGCAGCCGGACAGTACCCTGGAGGCCGCACTCGAACCCGCTCCGATCTTCAATTCAGAGCCGGCTGCGCAGATTGAGGACAGATGGCTAGACACCGCCTCGGGGGCTGCAACCTCTACGGCGATAGAGCCGAACACTGACCTTGTCCCTCATGAAGCTCGTGACTCCGAGGTGCCGGACTCCTTGCCGGACTCCAAACCTCTCGCGCCCCCTCCGATCGAATCCGATTGGGCGTCGATCATGGAGTTCACCGCAGCGGACATCTTTCAACACTCACCTTTCGGCGACATCTTGAGTTCGCTAAAGTATCTCTCGTTATCAGGAGAGCCCTGGCCGGACTGCGGTCGGGACGGTTGGGATGCGGACGACGAAGAAATTCAAAGCCCACCCACCACCCACTTGGTAGCCAGTGTCGACGATCTAACCGACATGCTAGACTACGACTCCGAAGACATCGACGGCATGGACGACGATGCCGGAGACGACCAAGAACTAGCGCCCACCGGGCACTGGAAAGCCACCTCATCATATGACATATACATGGTGGATACCCCAAAGGATGGGAACGGCGAAGGAACAGCGGAGGATGACCCCTCCAAGAAACAGCCCAAGCGTCGGCGTCAGCGGCGCCGCTCTAAATCCCGCCACAACAAGAATGAAGATTCCGGCACCGGAGATAATAATACACCGGACAGTGCCGAAGACAACCCACTCCAGCAAGATCCAGCGCAGGAGGACAGAGACGCCAGCCCTCATGAGAGAGCGGCAGAAGAAGAGGTAGAGGATTATATGCCTCCCTCCGGAGACGAGGCAAGCCTCGACGACGATGAATTCGTCGTGCCTGAGGATCCCGTCGAACAAGAGCGTTTTAGACGCAGGCTTATGGCCACGGCGAACAACCTCAAGAAAAAGCAGCAACAGCTTAGAGCTGATCAAGATCTGCTAGCCGACAGATGGACTGAAGTCCTCGCGGCCGAAGAGCATGAGCTCGAACGCCCCTCCAAAAGCTACCCTAAACGCAAGCTGCTCCCCCGATTAGAGGAGGAGGCGTATGAACCCGCGTCACCAGGAGACAATACGGCTGACCGACCACCCCGTGGTCGCGACAGAGAGGCCTCTAGGCCATTCACTAGACCCGTACCCCAGCATCGCTCGAAAAGCACAAGGCCACAGGGGAATGCTCCGGATTTGTGAGATATATTGTAGGATAGGGCAAGACAATCAAGATCGATCTATGGATCGCGTGGGCGCCCCATGATACGTGACGACAACCGTCGCGCCGGACACAGTAAGTCCGGCCGGGCCGAACAAAACAGACAAAGCTCTTTTGAGCTCCGTCGTGATATCGCCCAGTATAGAGGCGCCGCACACCCACTATGCTTCACAGATGAAATAATGGATCATCAAATCCTCGAAGGGTTTAAACCCGTGAATATTGAATCTTACGATGGCACAACAGACCCCGCGGTTTGGATCGAAGACTATCTCCTTCACATCCACATGGCCCGCGGTGACGATCTTCACGCCATCAAATATCTCCCCCTCAAGCTTAAAGGACCAGCCCGGCATTGGCTTAACAGCTTGCCAGCAGAGTCAATTGGGAGTTGGGAAGACCTGGAAGCCGCATTCCTCGATAACTTCCAAGGCACGTATGTGCGACCACCAGACGCTGATAACCTAAGCCACATAATTCAGCAGCCAGACGAATCGGCCAGACAATTCTGGACACGGTTCTTAACCAAGAAAAACCAAATCATCGACTGTCCAGATGCGGAGGCCCTAGCGGCCTTCAAGCATAATATCCACGACGAGTGGCTTGCCCGGCACCTGGGACAGGAAAAGCCGATATCCATGGCAGCCCTCACATCACTCATGACCCACTTCTGCGCGGGTGAGGACAGCTGGCTAGCACGCAGCAACAACCTCAGCAAAAATTCTGGCAGTCCGAATATCAAGGACCGTAATGGCAGGCCGCGTCATAACAAAAACAAACGCCGCATTAACAGCGACAATAGTGAGGATACGGCAATCAATGCCGGATTCAGAGGCTCTAAACCCGGTCAGCGGAAAAAGCCATTCAAAAGAACTACTCCGGGTCCATCCAATTTGGACCGAATACTCGACCGCTCATGCCAGATACACGGCACCCCTGAAAAACCAGCCAACCACACCAACAGGGACTGTTGGGTATTCAAGCAGGTAGGCAAGTTAATTGCTGAAAACAATGACAAGGGGTTGCATAGCGATGACGAGGAAGAGACCCGACCGCCGGACAATAGAGGACAGAAGGGTTTCCCCCCCCAGGTGCGGACGGTGAACATGATATACGCAACGCATATACCCAAAAGGGAGCGGAAGCGTGCACTCAGGGATGTATACACGATGGAGCCAGTTGCCCCGAAGTTCAATCCATGGTCCTCCTGCCCGATCACTTTTGACCGAAGGGACCACCACACCAGCATCCGCCACGGCGGATTCGCCGCATTGGTCTTAGACCCAATCGTCGATGGATTTCACCTCACCAGAGTCCTGATGGACGGCGGCAGCAGCCTGAACCTGCTTTATCAGGATACAGTGTGCAAAATGGGCATAGACCCCTCAAGGATTAAACCTACCAAGACGACCTTTAAAGGCATCATACCAGGTGTAGAAGCCAATTGTACAGACTCAGTTACACTGAAAGTGGTCTTCGGATCCCCGGATAACTTCTGAAGTGAGGAGTTAATCTTCGACATAGCTCCGTTCCGCAGCGGCTATCATGCGCTGCTCAGACGTACCGCGTTTGCAAAGTTCAACGCGATGCCGCACTACGGATACCTCAAGCTCAAGATGCCAGGCCCTCGAGGAGTCATCACGGTCAACGGCAACACTGAACGTTCTCTCCGCACGGAGGAACATACAGCGACTCTCGCGGCAGAAGTACAATGCAGCCTCTTAAGGCAATTCTCGAGTCCGGCCGTTAAGCGGCCGGACACAGCTAAGCGCGCCCGAAGTAACCTACAACAAGACCACCTGGCACGTTCCGAGCATGCGTAGCAGTGCGGCCCCAACCCCAGCCCCTGTAAAACGTCAAGACAGGTCCTACGCGTACACCATTACGCTCTGAAGATACCATGGGCATGGGGAGAGGGGCACGACCATGATAGGCCCAGACTGCGGCTCAACCACACCAGGGGCGCTCAAGTGTGTCGTTCTTTTTTTCTTTTCTTTTTCCTTTTTATTTTTACCCACAGGACTCCATTCGTCAGAGGCCCTGTCCGGCAGCAGACATGCCGAACTCACGATGCAACAGCCAGGGAAGGAGAAAGGCTACAACGAATATCCAGGTGGTCTCCATTACGAGCATTAAATCTGTTTTATACACCATTCCGCAGCCTACCCCTGGAGGGGGACATGTTTAACAGTCCCATCCCTTGCTTATCGCACCATTTGTATTGTTCTGCACTTACAGCAATTTTTCTTGAATAAGCAATGCAGCACCTTTTTGCTTCCAATTGCATTTCTCTCTTATACATATGTTCATTTGTGACATGTCGCATCCGTACGTTTTGGTACGGCTAAATACACCAGGGGCTTATGTTTCCCGCATCATGGTGTGATAAGTCCGAACACTTTCACAAGTGCGGCACCCCGAACTTATAGCATTATATGCATCGGCTCCGAATCATGTCTTGGGTCAATAGTTGGGTTTGCCCGGCTCCCATGTTTTGGTACCTTACGTTCCGTAATATAGGCTAAGGTAGCACTGGGAGAACCACTGCGATTGCGCCCCGGTTGAGCTGGGCGAGCGCCTTAGTGGAGAAAGCTAAAACTGACCGTCATGATGAGGCGAGAGCTGGTCACTGTTCGAGAGGTTTTTTGCGAGTCCTTAAAGACTTATGCCGCTTAGAGCGAGGAGCCGACTTTGTCCGGCCCAGGCATGGATAGCGCCCCAAATTCGGCCTTCCGAAGACTAGGGGCTTCGCCGAAATTTAAAATTATAGAATTCTATGGCTAAGTGAGAGTGTTCAAGCATTATAAGTCCGGTTGCCTTGTTCGCTGTGTTGAGCGCCTCCCTAGATGGACCCAAAAATGGGAACAAGAGTGCTCAATTTTATCCCAAACACCCCAGCACTCATGGCATGGGAGCTAAAGCCGACGACTTGCCATCTCTCAGAATTGATAAACAGCCGCACAGAAGGTAATATTTTAAATTCACAAGCGTTGCTTAGCGCATATGAACTAAGTTTTCAGCGCACAGGATAACAAAATGCGAGTCTACTCAAATATTACATCTTTGGAGCACTCACCCGCAATAGTGCGGGCGCCCTTCAGCACACTCTTATAATACATCTCGGGTGTGCGATGCTCCTTGCCCTGCGGTGGCGGGTCCATCACGAGCTTCTGGGTATCCATCTTGCCCCAGTGCACCTTTGCGCGGGCAAGGGCCCGACGGGCACCTTCAATACAGGCGGAGTGCTTGATGACTTCAACCCACGGGCATGCATCCACCAGCCGCCGCACCAGGCCGAAGTAGCTCCCAGGCATGGCCTCCTTAGGCCACAGCCAAACTATGAGGCCCTTCATGGCCTGTTCGGCCGCCTTGTGGAGCTCGACCAGCTGCTTCAGCTGGTCGCTAAGGGGCACCGGATGTCCGGCCTCAGCATACTGAGACCAGAAGACCTTCTCCGTCGAGCTCCCCTCCTCGGCCCGGTAGAACGCGGTAGCATCGGACACGCTGCGAGGAAGATCTGCGAACGCTCCTGGAGAGCTCCGAATTCGGGTAAGCAACAGGTAATTAACACTCACATGCTTACTTTGCATGAAAATGCCTTACCCATTGCTATTTTCTTCAACGCCTTGATTTCCTGGAGGGCCTTGTAGGCTTCGGCCTTAGCGGCTTTTGCACTCTTAAGAGCCGTTGCAAGCTCAGACTCTCGAGTCTTCGAGTCACGCTCCAGGCTTTCATGTTTTTTCACGAGATCCTAGAGCTCTTGCTGTACCTCCGCCACCCGCGCCTCCTGCTTCTCTCGCTCGGTGCGCTCCACGGCCGCATTGCGTTCAGCCGCGGCCACCGCCTCTTTTAGGGTCGCCACCTTGTTAGTGGCCCCTGCAATACCCACGTTATCCTTGTCATTCTTTTTGCAACCAAAATCCTTTTCTGTAAGGTACAATTTTAATAAGATGTTACTCACCTTCCTTGTCCTCGAGCTGCTTTTTGGCACGGCCGAGCTCGTTCTCGGACCGCTCGAGGCTTTCCTTCAAAGTATTGACCTCCGCAGTCAGTGCGGCGGAGGTCAGCAGCACAGCTTGCAATCCCATATTGACATATTTTTTGTGACTCCTGCGTATATCTTTTTAGATCCTCAGTCTGGCTTTTCCTTCCGAACACCGAACCGAGCATCAGGGGCTACTGTCTATGCGGTACCATTTTATACATATCGAAATTCTTACCTCAAAGCCTGTTAGAAGGCTGCTGCAGGCTTCGGTCAGCCCGCTCTTGGCGAGCTGAACCTTCTGAATCACCGCACTCATAACAGTGCGGTGTTCCTCTTCAATGGAGGCGCCATTGAGCGCCCCCAGCAAGTTATCCGGCGCCTCCGGCTGGACGGAGGCTGCCGGCGTCACGGTCTTGCCCTTCTTACGAAGGGGTCGCCCGCCGGACTCCGGAGCCACTATGGGTTCCGGGGCCGAGTCCGGTGCAAAGTCCGGGAGGTTGTCCAGCGACACCTCCGGGGCCTCCTCCTCCGGGTGGGTACCTTCCCGGGATCCCACCTCGGCATCGTCCGCATCACGGGGGGTGGAGGCAGTCGGAAGAGAATCCATATCCGACGCACCTAAGGACCCATGCGACGAAGCGGGAAGATCATCCTTGGGCGGACTGCAGGGTTGTATGCGGCATTAGAAAGACATTATGTGGCAAAAAGAAAAACCATGAAGTTATTCGGGAGTCCGGATACTTACGATCTCGCCAGGGGCTTGGCCCTTGGAGGCCAGTCCTCGTCGTCGTCACTGGCGTTGGAAGAGCAGTCCGGGGAAAGAGTTTTTCCCTTCTTGGACCTTTCGGCCTCCCCCGTAGGGGAAGCCTTCCTTTTCTTCCCTCCCCCCGCTGGGGGAGAGGCTTTCTTCTTCTCCTCCTCGCCTTTGTGGGAGGAGTCGGCCTCGAAGTCATCATCCGATAACACCTGAAAACGGGAACTCTTTCGAGTACCCGTGGCCTTCTTCTTGGCCTTCTTCTTCGGCACCACGTGGGGTGCCGGAGCCATCAGCCCCGTTAGGCGGGTGTCCGCTGGGTCCTCTGGCAATGGGGCCGGACAGATAGTCTGTTCGGCCTTCGCCAGCCAGTCCTGTCAAAGGTAAAGGGAGTTTACATCCCGCATAGAATCAAACTATGGAAAACGAGCGTTCCGTAAAGGACAAAATCACTTACCTCGTCAGCCGGACGCTGCGAGCTGAATCCGCGATCTTCGGTAGCGGATGCGAGAGCCTCGGCGCCCTTGAACAACACCTTCCAGACATCTTCGTACGTAGTGTCGAAGAGCCCGCTTAGAGTCTGGTGCTGCGCCGGATCAAACTCCCACATGTTGAAACCCCGTCGTTGTCCACCAGCTTTTGGATACAGGCTTGGAGTCCGGCCAGCTCCTTCGAATCACCCCAGATCCGACCACTCTCTTTCTAGGAGGTGAGCCGTGTAGGGATGCCAGATCTGAATTCGAGGGCCGCTGCCCATTCAGGGTCACGCGGCTCGGTGATGTAGAACCACCCCGATTGCCACCCCTTAATGGTTTCCACGAAAGTGCCCTCCAGCCAAGTAACGTGGGACATCTTGCCCACCATGGCGCCTTCGCACTCCGCTTGACTGCCCTTCACAACCTTCGGCTTGACACTAAAGGTCTTGAGCCACAAGCCAAAGTGGGGCTGGATGCAGAGGAAGGCCTCGCACACGACGATAAACGCCGAGATGTTGAGGATGAAATTCGGGGCCAGATCATGGAAATCTAGGCCGTAGTAGAACATGAGCCCCCGGACAAAGGGATGAAGTGGGAAGCCCAGTCCGCGGAGGAAATGGGGAGGAAATACTACCCTCTCATGGGGCCTGGGGGTGGGGATGAGCTCTCCCTCGTCGGGGAGCCGGTGCGTGATGTTGCTGGACAAATATCCGGCGTTGTGCAGCTTCTGGATCTGCCCCTTCGTGATGGAGGAGGCCATCCACTTGCCTCCCGCTCCGGACATAGTTGGAGAAGGTTGAGGTGAGAAATGCGGACTTGGGCGCTAGAGCTCGAGTTCGCGGAGTCGGATAAGCCAAGGAGGAAGAAGGCGCAGGTAAAAGGGTTGGATCTTTATCCCCTTATATGGGCGGACACAAACATGCGTCCCCACCGGCCTGATAAAACTCGCTTATCCCCCAAGCGCCGCAATCAATGGCGTGGTTGGGTTACCCACGTCCGTATTGATGGGAATCCCGGAATAAGGGGAACACGATCTCTGCTTCGACAAGACGTGCCAAGAAAACTGCTTCGCTAAACGCGCTGAGGTGGTACAATAAAAATGATTCTAGTAAAGGCTTGGTAGTGGTGTGACGTCATGCCACAAAATACGTCAGCAGATTGAACTTGTGTAATATTATTCTCTTTACGGTGGTACATGGAATTTATTTTTGCAGAGCAGGACACTATCCTGGTGTTCACAATCTTCTATAAGTTATTCGTTGGAAGAACCCGCCTTGCAATGCCGAAGACAACATGCGCCCCGGACTCGTCGTCATTGAAGCCTGGTTCAGGGGCTACTGAGGGAGTTCCGGACTAGGGGGTGTCCGGATAGCCGAACTATCATCATCGGTCGGACTCCAAGACTATGAAGATACAAGATTGAAGACTTCGTCCCGTGTCCGGATGGGACTTTCCTTGGCGTGGAAGGCAAGCTTGGCGATACGGATATGTAGATCTCCTACCATTGTAACCGACTCTGTGTAACCCTAGCCCTCTCCGGTGTCTATATAAACCGGATGGCTTTAGTTCGTAGGACGAACAACAATCATACCATAGGCTAGCTTCTAGGGTTTAGCCTCCTTGATCTCGTGGTAGATCCACTCTTGTAACACACATCATCAATATTAATCAAGCAAGACATAGGGTTTTACCTCCATCAAGAGGGCCCGAACCTGGGTAAAACATCGTGTCCCTTGTCTCCTGTTACCATCCGCCTAGACGCACAGTTCGGGACCCCCTACCCGAGATCCGCCGGTTTTGACACCGACACTCTCCATAGAGGTAACACCCCTAATCCTGCTCTGCGGGATCTCCGCATCACTATGATCAATAGCAAGTACAAGGTTGCTCCTTGAGTTGTTCGGGCTAGAGGAGGAAGAAGGTTGCTTGCCCTACTCCTTCTTAGCTGTGTGGGTGTATGATGATCTAATGGGCTGAACCCTTTGCATGGGGGTCCCTGGGGGTTTATATAGGCCTACCCCCCAGGGGTATAATGGTAATCTGGCTGGTCCTGGGACCCGACCGTCAGTGCCTCTGGGCTCCGCCTTCTCTGCCGATAGCTGGGCCCGTCGCCTGGTGGGTCTCGCCGGCTGCCATGAACTCGGCCGATAGGTAGGGCCCGCCACCTGCGGGCCAGGGGGACCAGGCTGCACTGTAGCCTTGCCCCGATGACGACGGCTCGGTCGGGGGGCGCATGGCTACAGTGCCGCTGCAGGCGATCACTGTAGCCACACCCCATCACCTCTGGTTAATGGTGCACAGACCCCAAGGGGGGGGCGGCCACCTGCTAGGAGTCGGCCTTCCCTTGAGGCCACCTACTCAGGCCTCATCGTCCTCTGGGATACGCGGGCCGGTGGGACCCGCCGCCTGCCAGTCATGGGGGCATGGCCTAGCCTGACGTAGGCATCCTCATGGGCTGCGTGACTACAGTGTCGTGCCAGGCGAGGGGTGTCCACCTGGTACGTCCGCACTGTAGCCATGCTCCTTCCGGCATTCGGGGGTGGCAGGTGGCACTGTTGCCACACCCTGTCTTGTCGTAGCAGGTGAGTGCAAACTTTAAGGTGGCGATGGGCAGCCTGCTAGGAGTCGGCCCATGCCCTCGCCGCCTTCTGAGGCGCGCCGCCTTCTAGGAAGCGGCCTGCTGGCTCCAGCCGGCCATGGAGACCGGCCTTGTGACCAGTCAGACTGAGGGGCTAGGCTAGCCCCGATGTCTTGAAATCCGCTAAGGTATGGATGAGGCTACCCGGGGTCTATCCCCCTGTCAGTAGTCCCCGAAGCTGGTGAGGCTATACGACTTGGCCGGAGAGCCTCAACAATTTCCCTCTTTAAGTGACCCTCCGCCTTTAGCTCTGTCCGACTCGAAGAAGTCGAGCGCCAGGAACGGACGCGGTCGCGGCCGCCTGGCTGAATTTAAACGGTCGTGGTGGGGGCCAGGTGGCATGACAGCCGGGTGACTCGCTCGCTCCTCGCTGTCCGCCCGCCACGCGGCGCCTGCCGGCTAGGTTGGCCCGCCAGCTCACGTGCGCGACGGGACGTCGCCGTAGGCCCGGGCCCGCCACTACAGGGCCTTGGCACGCGCGCGGATCCGCTGCGTCTGAGGCTGGCGGTTGCTCTTCCCGGGGTGGTTAATACATGCCTTAAAGGCGCGGGAGTTGTGGGGTCGTGGGGGGAGTGGGCGCAGGTAATCCCATGCTCCCTCAAATCTCGTCCCCTTGGCTCCGCCGCCGCGGGGCTATAAGTAGGGGGAGGGGGGGCGTCAAAATGCACGTGCGCCCTCCTTTCCCTTCGCCTCACTTCTTCTTCCCTTGCCGGAGCCCTGCTGCGACTTGTCATCAAAGAGCTCTGCTTCGTCGTTGCCGCTGCCGAGCATAGAGCCCATGGTGCTCAGTGCCGCACCGGCGATTGGGATGGCTCTATCGTTCATGAGGATCACATTCAGTTTCTTTTCGAGACGCGACACCTTCCTCACCATACCAACGTCAAGGTGTGTCTCCCCCCTGCCAGGGAGATCTCACTGGCGCCGGAGGACGGCGAGTACGTCATCTTCCGGTTGCATTTTCTTCGTGGCTTCGGCCTTCTGGCGAGCGGGTTTCTCCGCTCGCTTATGGATTTCTATGGAGTGCAGCCCCACCACCTCATACCAAACACGGTGGTGCTGCTCTCCGCCTTCGTCACACTCTGCGGGGGCTACCTCGGCACTCTGCCCACACTCGAGCTGTGGGCAGATCTCTTCTATCTCAAGCTCGGCACCGCCACCAAGGGCGAGGGGCGCAGTGCGGAGCCTGCGTCATATTGCGGCGCACCGGGACCGGGGACGGGGCTCGCTTCCTGGCCATTGCTCTGCTGCAGTCGGCCAAACTGTGGCAGAGTTTGTATTTCTACGTCGAGAACCTCCACTCGACGCGGAACTATGTCAACTTGCCGGCTTATGCACCCCGCCCGCCTGCCAAGCCCCGCGCCAACTGGAGCTTCCGCTCAAAGAATCTATCTATCTCCTCGCCAGCGCCCTCGCCCGGCTTCACGTGATGCTAGACTCGGAGCGCCTAAGGGCCTCCGACTTGCTGGCCGTCTTTGTGGAGCGCCGGGTGCTGCCTCTCCAAGGTCGGCCCCACATCATCAGCGCCATGAGTGGGCACCGAGATCCGTGCCGGATGTCCACCAAGGAGATGCCGGTCTTGGAGATCGTCCGGCTGGTGAACCACATCTCCGACTGCAAGCTGTCGGAGTGGGAGTGGCGTTTCAGCAAGCCGCCATACGACCAGGCTCATTCGCCGCCTACAGTAAGTCCTTTACTTCTCTTTCTTTTTCTATTTTGCTGGTCCGAGTTCTTCCTGTCGACTGAGCAGTTGGCCATGATGCAGTGCTTCTCGAGCCATACGGCCACCCAACTGGCTCCGGGCGAGGAGTTCCTGCCGGACCGGTCGGTGAGCGATGAGGGCGACCCCGACTTGGGGGTGGCCGCAATGGAGGAGGATGACGCCACAGGTGGCACTGGAGGGGAAGCAGGCGGCTTCTCCGGAGGCGGCCTGGGGGAGTGGTCGGACGATGATGCGAAAGACAACGAACCACGCCGCGACCATCACATTGACAGGGCGGGCGCTAGCTCTTCGGCCGCACCGACTGCGGTAGCCGGTGCGCCGAAGCGCCGCGCAGAGGGCGGGCTTTATGGCAGCCGGCCCAAGAAGCCAAAGACCTCGGCTGCCGCGACCAAGCGGCAAGAGGCTGCTGCGAGGGCGGCCCAATAACATAGGGTCTTGAAGCTGCGCCCGGTGGTGTCTGCGTAAGTGTTTCTGATTCTCCTCTTGTTTCTTTTTGTTTTCTTCTTCTTTGTTTTTTCTTCAATGACCTTTCTTGCTTGCTTGAACAGGGCCTCGTTATGCCTCTCGCGAGCCTCGGTTGCTTCGGTGGTTGGGGCGGCCGACAGCTCTGTTGTCCTCCGCCGCGTGTACCCGCTTGCCGACCTGCAGGAGGCCACGAAAAGGAACGCGCGGGAGGCGCGCGAGGAGCGGGAGGAGGCGGCCAGGGCGGCGCAGGCGGAGGCTGATGCCACGGCCAAGGCGCAGGCCGAGGCGGTGAACAAGGAGCAGGCGGACGTGGCCGTCAAGGTGCAAGAAGCGGAGGCGTCCCGAGCTCAGGCCTCTGAGCCCGTCGACTCACAGATCCGGAGCCGCCTGCGCCGGAGGTCCCAGAGCCGACTGGTGGAGCCGGCGTTGTCCAGTCGGCCATGGAAAGGGAAGGAGGCGGCCCCGGGCTTGGGGAAGAGGTGGTTCCGCCCCCGCTGATTGCCAACACACAGGTCGGCCAGCCCAAGGGGCCACAGGCGGCGTTGTTTGACGGCCACCTGACGGTGGGGCCGCTTCCCATGGTCTGCATCCCGGCGCGCCAGCACCCGGCGTAGGCGAGCTTGGGGCCGCGGCTGATGGAGGTCGGGGCCTCCATCTCGGCGATGCCCAATGTTGAGCTCACCAGTGCCGACACTACGGACTGGGCATCTAGTGGTGGTGGCGGCGTCCTGAATGTGCCGGTGAAGGATGTCCAGACCCAGCTTGCCGCCCAAGGCGTCGCCCTCCAGAAGTGCGTGCAGGAGTTCCTGACGTCGCGAGCGGTCCTTCAGGTACATGCTTGTTTTTGTCTTTATCTTCTTGCAATCTTCCGTGGGGGCGCGCCAGCGCACCCACTGGGTGTAGCCCCGAGTTCTGGGTCAGCTGCTGAGCAGGCGGCTCGGAACTTTAAGGTGAGTTCCGAGTGCTAATCTTGTTTCCTTTGTCCTTGCTGCAGGACTACCACAACCTCCGCGTGGCTGCCTACAACTCCCATGTCAAGGAGTTGGCCAAACGGACCAGTGACTTGAGCAAGAGCAGAAGTAAGTATTCCGCCTTTCTTCTCATGGGTGCGCGCCAGCACACCCACTGGGTGTAGACCCCTAGATTCGGGCCGACACCTGAGTAGTCGGGTCGGATCTTCCGGCAACTACTTTCTTTTTATTGATGCTGGTGTCTTCTTTTTTATCTTTGCAGAGGCGGCTGCTACAGCAGCACTTAGGCGAGGTCGAGACCGAGGTCCGCGCCAAGGAGCTGGAGCACAACCAGACGGCATAGGAGTGCGAGCGCCTGACCAAGGAGCTGGTGGACTAGGCAGAGAAGCATAAGGCGGAGCTCCAACAGCTGAAGGGCGGTGAGGATCTCCTCAAGGCCGAGTTATAGACTCAGCGCCCGAACTGGGTCGAGAAGGAGAAATTCCTCGCCGACGGCTACGACAAGATCGAGGACATGATCGACAGTAAGTTGTTTTCTTCTTCTTGAGTTGCCGCCGACTATTGCGGGAGCCGGCTTCCGTTTTCTCATGTTTTGATCTTCCTCCTTTGCAGAGTTCTTCCCGGGCTGCTCCGTCGTCGTCTCCCAGGCCATCGAGGCGCGGCGCATGGTATGAAAGGCGGCAGGCATGGATATCGCGCCCAATGCGCCCTGAGTCTTGACGAGCGGCTCTTGGCCATTAGGGCGCGCCTGCAGCCGGCCCACCGGATGATCCGCCACCTGCAATGCGCTGGTTCTCTGGTGCTGTCCGCCCTCTGGCCAGGTGCTCGGATTCCACGCACCCCAGGTCGGACCGCCGACTGGCTGGAAGCAGCGGTCGGCCACTTCGAGGCCTAGAAGGGCGTCGAGGCTCGAGCGAGTGCTCGGACGGCCCTGGAGTTCGCCAAGGCGTGGTACCCCAACCTGGCCCTGACCCAGCTAGCCACCTTCCGGCTGGAGGCTGGTTCGGAGCTGGCGGAGGTGGGCCCTAAGCTCACCCGGCATGCGACGACGCTCTCCGACTACACCAACGTTGCCGTCTTCATCCCCGACTTGGATGATGACGGCAACGAGGTGACGCCTAGCTGGTTTGGGTTGGACCCAATGCACGAGGAGGACTCGACGGAGGAAATTGCCTCCAGCGATGAGGGTGATGACGACGACGACTTCGAGGAGGACAAAGACGATGCGCTGGAGGACGGAGCAGGCGGCCAGCCTTAGTCTGATCAGGTTTAGACCAGTGAGCCGCGGGTGGCTATGCCGACTGCTGCCACTGCCGACCAAACCGAGAGCAGCTAGCCGGCCGCTCCACCATCCGGTGCCGCTACCTCCGCCGACCCCTCAAACCCACCTGCTGCTCATCTCGCCTAGGCGGCCAGCTTTATCTTGTCTTGTCCTATGTTGTAATCCTTTTGAACTATTCTGTTAATTGTGCGCAGCTCCACCCACTGGGGGTGTAATTTGAACTTCATGGATGCTAGCCTCGGGCCTTTTGCAATGTACATAAGTTTAAAATTCTTGTTCGATTTTTGCTTTTCTCTCTTTGGCTTTTTGCTGTGCCACGTTTCCTTGGCCGCCTCCCTGCCTGCCGGACAGCCGCTCTGCGGTCTATGGCTGGGTCAAGGACTTGGACGTTCTTCGGAATGGGCAAGTTACTTGGGCCGCGTAGAGTGTAGCTTGATCGAGCGAGAAGCCGGCCGTTGGCTGCTGAGCAGCCGGACGAGGGAGGCGGAGGGCCGACTAGGCCTAAGTTAGCGTTTGTCCTTAGCCGAATTTTGTGTGGGCGACTGCTCCGGCCTTTAGCTCCCGCTAGTCGGACAGCCGCGCTGCGAGCTGCGACTTAGGGCGAAGAGAGGGCTTTTAGTGTCGGCACACTACTAGTCAGCTCCGGCTGGTGCAAACTTAGGCCAAGGCGGCGAGCCACCGGGCCGGCTGACCGGAACCCGGACGGGGCAGGAATAGAAAAACTCAAGTCATGGCATAAGCTTAGCTCATAGATAGATAAAAATATAGCCCCTGAGTTCACCTCGAGGGGGGGGGGGGGCTTGAGGTCTTTACTTAATACAAAAGTTGGCGTCATACATACGCTCGAATCAACTGTAAAACGGGTGGAGCAGATTTGTGTTCTGTGGCCGCTCCGTTTCTTTGCCGGTTGTGCATCTCTTGCGCGCCTTGGACTTCTGGGCATCGATGAGGTAGTACGAGTCGTTGCCCAGGGCCTTGATGATGATGAAGGGGCCTTCCCAAGGTGCCGCGAGCTTGTGTTGTCCGGTTGATTGCTGGATCAGGCGGAGCACAAGGTCGCCCTCGCGAAAAGAACGCGGCCTGACCTTGTTGTTGTGGTAGCAGTGCAGGCTCTGCTGGTAGATGGCGGACCGGCTGCATGCTAGCAGTCGGGCCTCTTCCAACAGATTGACACCATCTTCTCGCGCCTCTTTTGCCTCCACCTCTGTGTACATGGCAACCCGAGGCGAGTCGAACTCGATATCCCTAGGGATGATTGCCTAGTAACCGTACACGAGGAAGAAGCGCGTGAAGCCGGTTGATCTGTTTGGCGTGGTTCGAAGACTCTAGAGGACGACCGGCAGCTCATCGATCCAGCAGCCAGCCGACCGCTCTAGTGGCTCAATCAGGCGGGGCTTGATGCCGGACAAGATGAGGCCGTTTGCTCGCTCCACCTGGCCGTTTGACTGCGGATGGGCAACGGATGCTAAGTCCAGTCGGATGCCCTGGTTTGCACAGAAACGGGCCAAGGCGCCTTTGGAAAAGTTGGTGCCGTTGTCGGTGATGATGCTATGAGGAACGCCATATTTGGCAGTGATGACGGCAATGAATGTGACAACAGTTGGACCATTTAGCTTCTTGATTAGTTTTTCTTCTATCCATTTGGTGAACTTGTCCACGGCGACCAACAAATGGGTCATGCCGCCTCGCCCCGTCTTGAAGGGGTCTACCATATCCAAACCCCACACGGCAAAGGACCAGGTGATGGGGATGGTCTTGAGGGCAGAGGCCGGCAGGTGTTGCTTGGCGCTGAACACCTAGCACGCCTTTGCACTTCTTGACTAACTCCTTGGTGTTGTCCAAAGCAGTCAGCTAGAAGAAGCCGTGGCGGAAAGCTTTGGCCACGAGGGATCTGGAGGCGACATGGTGGCCACATTCACGTTGATGTATATCTATGAGGATCTCCTTGCCTTTCTCTAGTTCTACGCAGTGCTGGTGGATGCCAGTCACACTCCGCCTTGCAAGCTCTTGATTGACAATGGTGTAGGCGTCTGCTCTGCACTGGATCTGTCTGGATAGCACCTGGTCGGTTGGCAGCATGCGGCTGACCAAGTAGTCACGGATGGGCTGCGCTCAAGATGGGGCCGCCACCACTGTGAACACGGCGACTGGTATGAGGGGGTTCGGGTTAGGAGGCAGCGGGCTGGAGCTGACCGCTCCAGATGGTGCTGATGAAGTCCCTTGGCCGATTGCAGTAGCCCCTAGGCCGCCTACTAGGAGCGCTGGGCCGGGTGCTAGTGCTGCAGCCCCCGGGCCGCTTGGTGAAGTCCCCGAGCCGGCCGCTGAAGTCCCCGCGCCAACTGCTGAAGTCCCCGCGCCAACTGCTGAAGTCCCCGAGTCGGATCCGGCTTCTCCTGGGGCAGTCGGCATGAAGATGGAGTCGGACTCTGGTGAAGGCTTGATGAACGGCTTGCAAAGGCGCTCGAGGGAGACACCAGATGGTATAGCCTGCTGGGTGGAGCCGATGCGGGCGAGAGCATCTGCTGCGTCGTTGTCGGCCTGCGGCACATGGATGAACTCACACTCGTCAAAGTGGCCGCTCATCTACTGGACGAGGAAGCGATAGCTTGCCATGTTGGCATCCTTGGCGTCCCAGTCGCCGGACGACTGCTGGACCACCAAGTCCAGTCGCCATAGTAGAGGATGCGGTGAATGCCGATTTCTTTGGCCAATCGGAGCCCGAAGATGAGCGCTTTGTACTCGGCTACGTTGTTGGACGCGGCGAAGTGGATTTGCAACGTGTACTTCAGCTTCTCGCCTTTGGGAGAGGTGAGAACCATGCCTGCTCCCAGACCGGTGCGCATCTTGGAGCCATCAAAGTGCATCCGCTAGTGCATAGAGTCCAGAGCTGGCGGTAGGTACTAGGACTCGGCCCAGTCGACGAGGAAGTCAGCTAGTGCTTGGGACTTGATGGCGGTGCGGGGCTGGTAGAAGATGGTATGCGGAGCCAGCTGGATGGCCCACTTGGCCACCCAGCCCGAGGCATCTCTGTTGCCTATTACCTCGGCAAGGGGAGTAGTGCAGACGACCGTGATGGAGTGCTCTTGAAAGTACTACTTCAGCTTCTTGGAGGCAAAGTACACACCAAAGCACATCTTCTGATAGTGGGGGTAATTCTGCTTGGAGGCCGACAGGACCTCGCTCAAGTAATATACTGGCCTCTGGACTGACTGTGCCTTGCCGGCTTCTGGGCGCTAGACAACAATCACCATGCTGATAACTCTGTTGGTGGCGGCGATGAAGAGGATCATAGGCTCTTTAACAACCGGGGCCACCAGGATAGGCGTCGTTGACATCATTTGCTTGACCTGGAGGAAGGCGGCGTCCGCCTGGTCGTTCCGCTCGAAGCAACTGGTTTTCTTCATGAGCTGGTATAGAGGGAGTGCCTTTTCACCCAGCCGACTGATGAAATGGCTGAGGGATGCCAAGCACCCGGTGAACTTCTGTACATCATGCAGCTTGGTGGTCTTCTCCATCCTCTCGATGGACTTGATCTTCACAGGGTTGCACTCGATGCCACGTTCTGAGACAAGGAAGCCCAGGAGCTAGCCGTGTGGCACACCAAAGACACACTTCTCTGGGGTGAGCTTGCTGTTGAAGCAGTGCAGATTTTCAAAGGTTTCCTTCAAGTCTTCCATCAGGGTGCCATGCTTTTCCGTCTTCACCACAATGTTGTCCACGTAAACATGGACATTGTGTCCGAGTTGCTTCAGCAAGCACTTCTGCATGCAGTGTTGGAAGGTGGTGCCTGCATTCCTCAGGCCAAATGTCATGGTAATGTAGCAGAAGGCGCCGAATGGCATGATGAAGGCAGTCTTCAGTCGATCAGCCAGATCCAGGTTGATCTGGTGGTAGCCAGAATAGGCATCAAGGAAGGACAACAACTCGCATCGGGCTGTGGAGTCGATCACTTGGTCTATTCGCGGTAGAGAGAATGGATCTTTGGGGCAGGCTTTGTTGAGACTGGTATAGTCAATGCACATACACCACTTGTTGTTCTTCTTCAGCATAAGAACTGGGTTGGCGAGCCTGTCCGGGTGGAACACTTCCATAATGAATCCGGCTGCTAGCAGTCAGGCGACTTCTTCTCCAACGATCCTTTTCTTTTCTTCTGACAAGCGGCAGAGGGGTTGCTTGACCAGCTTGGCATCTGACCTTACATGAACATTGTGCTCGGCAAGATCCATCGGACACCCGGCATGTCTTTGGGGGACCATGCGAAGATGTCTCGGTTCTGTAACATCCCAAATTTCAATTTGGAATGTTATACATTAGATCATTATTGCATATCATAGTTTATTGCTTTTGGTTTGATCCTAGAAATTTTACGCAACTCAAGGACCCTCGGAGAGAGTTGGGAATTTCGTTATTTTCATATTTGAGTTTTCTCAAATTCTGAAAATAGGATCATTTTATTTTATTTATTTTATCTTCAATTATTTCTATTATAAAAATATGAGAGAGGGAATAAAATGACTTTCCCAAAATAAAGAAATATTGAGGATTTAATAAAAAATCAAATAAGATTTTATTTCGGAGTTTTTGGCTATTTTATTTGAATTTAGGAAAAATTGCACGTTTTTCAAAAACTGCATTTTAGGGACAAGAAGATGTTCATCTCGTCCAAAATATTTTATTTACACAGTGAAAATTTGTTTTGGCATTTTTAGAATTTTATTTTATTTTCTAGAATTTTTCTTAGTTTCGGCGGAAATTATAAGTTCCGCGCGCCCAACCGGGCCAAAGGCCCAGCCGAGCCGGCCCAGCCGCGCCGCCCGCCGCCCGTGCCTGCACCGGACTCCATCGGAGTCCGGGAGTCTGACTTCGCCCTGACGCCCCCTTCCCCAAGCCGACCTGGCCCACCTCCTATAAATACCGCAGCCGCCAGCCCCACCCCGCCACCCGACCCGCACCACCTCGTGCCGCCGCTGCCGTTCGCGCCGCCGCCGCCGTCCGCCGCCATAGCCACTGCCTCCCACCGGATCCCATCGGAGCCGCCGGACCCCGCCGGAGTTCCGATGAGGTAGCCGCCGTTCGCCGCCGGTTTTTTAAAGAAAACTGATCCGTTTTTTTAAGAAAACCCTAGATTTATTTTTTTAGATCGGTTTATTTTATTTTTTATTGATTTATTTATTTAGCGTGAGTTCGCTCATTCGTTCGTTTTAACGGATGAGTTCACCATTTAGTTGCCGTTAACGAACGTCCATTCGTTAAAATGTTCGTCAGTTTTCTTTTTCTAGGATTTTTCCGCGATTATTCCAGATCATGATTTCTGATCCGATTTTTGTTTTAGTTTATCTTTTCGTTCGTTTATTGGAATTAGGCGATTCAAGCGCCTAGAGTTTCGTCTCGAAACCCTCTTTCTGTTTAACCAACTCAAACAAGTTTTTACTGCTGTAAATTTTGACTTAGGTCCAGATTAGTAAATGAAGCTTGTTTCCTTCGCCGTTTGAGTTTCGTTGCCTCGTTTGATTTGATTCTTTTTGCAAACTGGAGCTCTTAAGTTGAACTTTCTGGTTAGATCTCTTATTTGAGTTTTACCCGTGCATTAGATGAGTACTTATTGTATGCTTGTTTGTTTGCGATAGAGTACCCGGAGTGCGCCGCTTGCTACTTCGAATCTCTAGGTTTCACGGATCATCAGCAAGGCAAGTAACACTTTGATCATACCTCTTTACTACCCAGTTTTATTGCATTAGATCAATCCTCAAACAATTGCATGAGTAGGACCTGATTTAATATGTGGGTTTTGGGGAGTAGATGAGGTAGTACCTATTACTTGTTTTATTATCAAACCTTTGGGAGTTACTTCTACGTTTGCTTATATTGCCATGCTATGCTAGTAGACGTGGATTGGATGAGTGTATCCCTGACAGATGTGAGATTGTTATTTAATGGTTTATTTAAGGTGGCAACTCTAATACACATCTGGGTGGATTGAGGCACCTGGGTATTCTAGCGATTGCCTTTTTTTATGGACCGCCACCCAGGCTTAAAGGGATCATGAGATTATTCATGCTAGAAACTTCCGTGTGCAGCCACAAGCTATTATGGGCTCTAGCATAGTTGATTAAGTCGTGCGAACTCTTACAGTGGTAGACTAGCAGATGTAGGGGAAAGTAGGTGTAACTGTCTACCCGATCGTAAGGTGCTAGTGTTGGAAATATGCCCTAGAGGCAATAATAAAAGGATTATTATTATATTTCCTTGTTCATGATAATTGTATTTTATTCATGTTACAATTGTATTATCTGGAAATCGTAATACACGTGTGAATACATAGACCACAATACGTCCCTAGTAAGCCTCTAGTTGACTAGCTCGTTGGTCAACAGATAGTCATGGTTTCCTGACTATGGACATTAGATGTCGTTGACAACGGGATCACATCATTAGGAGAATGATGTGATGGACAAGACCCAATCCTAAGCATAGCACAAGATCGTGTAGTTCGTTTTGCTAGATCTTTTCCAATGTCAAGTATCTTTTCCTTAGACCATGAGATCGTGTAACTCACGGATACCGTAGGAGTGCTTTGGGTGTACCAAACGTCACAACGTAACTGGGTGACTATAAAGGTGCACTACAGGTATCTCCAAAAGTGTCTGTTGGGTTGACACGGATCGAGACTGAGATTTGTCACTCCGTATGACGGAGAGGTATCTCTGGGCCCACTCGGTAATGCATCATCATAATGAGCTCAAAGTGACCAAGTGTTTGGTCACGGGATCACGCATTACGGTATGAGTAAAGTGACTTGCCGGTAATGAGACTGAACGAGGTATTGGGATACCAACGATCGAGTCTCGGGCAAGTAACGTACCATTTGACAAAGGGAACTGTATACGAGGTTGATTGAATCCTCGACATCGTGGTTCATCCGATGAGATCATCGAGGAGCATGTGGGAGCCAACATGGGTATCCAGATCCCGCTGTTGGTTATTAACCGGAGAGCCGTCTCGGTCATGTCTGCATGTCTCCCGAACCCGTAGGGTCTACACACTTAAGGTTCGGTGACGCTAGGGTTATTAGGAAGACTTGTATGTGATTACCGAATGTTATTCGGAGTCCCGGATGAGATCCCGGACGTCACGAGGAGTTCCGGAATGGTTTGGAGGTGAAGATTTATATATGGGAAGTTGTCATACGGTCACCGGAAAGTTTCGGGGGCATATCGGTATTGTACCGGGGCCATCGGAGGGGTTCCGGGGGTCCACCGGGAGGGGCCACCCCTCTCGGAGGGCCTCATGGGCCGTAGGGGGCAGGGAACCATCCCCTGGAGGCCTGGGCGCCCCCCCTTGGGCCCATGCGCCTAGGGTTGGGGGGGAAACCCTAGTGGGGGCGCCCCCCTTGCTTGGGGGGCAAGCCCCCTCCCTTGGTCGCCGCCCCCCCTCTAGATCTCATCTAGAGGGGGCCGGCCCCCTTCCCCCTTCCCCTATAAATAGAGGGGCGACGGGAGGGCTGCATAACACATCCAAGGCGCAGCCCCTCCCCTCCCCAACACCTCTCCTCCTCCGTTAAGTGCTTGGCGAAGCCCTGTCGGAGTACTGCCTCTCCACCATCACCACGTCGTCGTGCTGCTGCTGGAGCCTTCTTCCTCAACCTCTCCTTCCCCCTTGCTGGATCAAGAAGGAGGAGACATCATCTGCTCGTGTTTTGAACGCGGAGGTGCTATCCGTTCGGCACTTGGTCATCGATGATTTGGATCACGGCGAGTACGACTCCATCATCCCTGTTCTCTTGAACGCTTCCGCACACGATCTACAAGTGGTATGTAGATGCATCTCTCTCCTATCACTCGTTGCTTAGATGAACTCATAGATGGATCTTGGTGAAACCGTAGGAAAAATTTTATTTTCTGCAACGTTCCCCAACAGTGGCATCATGAGCTAGGTCTATGCGTAGTTCTCTATTGCACGAGTAGAACACAAATCTGTTGTGGGCGTAGATCTTGTCAACTTGCTTGCCACTACTAGTCTTTTCTTGCTTCAGCGGTATTGTGGGATGAAGCGGCCCGGACTGACCATACACGTACGCTTACGTGAGTCAGGTTCCACCGACTGACATGCACTAGTTGCATAAGGTGGCTAGCGGGTGTCTGTCTCTCCTAGTTTAGTTGGAGCGGATTCGATGAAAAGCGTCCTTATGAAGGGTAAATAGAAGTTGACAAAATCACGTTGTGGTTATTCGTAGGTAAGAAAACGTACTTGCTAGAACCCAATTGCAGCCACGTAAAAGATGCAACAACAATTAGAGGACGTCTAACTTGTTTTTGCAGCAATTGTCATGTGATGTGATATGGCCAGAAGTTGTGATGAATGATGAATGATATATTGTGATGTATGAGATCATGTTCTTGTAATAGGAATCACGACTTGCATGTCGATGAGTATGACAACCGGAAGGAGCCATAGGAGTTGTCTTAATTCTTGTATGACATGCGTGTCAATGATTTAACGCCATGTAATTACTTTACTTTATTGCTAAACCGTTAGCTATAGTAGTAGAAGTAATAGTTGGCGAGCAACTTCATGGAGGCATGATGATGGAGATCATGATGATGGAGATCATGATGATGGAGATCATGGTGTCATGCCGGTGATGAAGATGATCATGGAGCCCCGAAGATGGAGATCGAAGGAGCTGTATGATATTGGCCATATCATGTCACTACTTTATATAATTGCATGTGATGTTTATTATGTTTTATGCATCTTGTTTACTTAGAACGGCGGTAGTAAATAAGATGATCCCTTATAATAATTTCAAGAAAGTGTTCCCCCTAACTGTGCACTGTTGGTAAAGTTCGTCGTTTCGAAGCACCACGTGATGATCGGGTGTGATAGATCCTTACGTCCACATACAATGGGTGTAAGACAGTTTTACACATGCATAAACACTTAGGGTTGACTTGACGAGCCTAGCATGTACAGACATGGCCTCGGAACACAAGAGACCAAAAGGTCGAACATGAGTCGTATGGAAGATACGATCAACATGGAGATGTTCACCGATGATGACTAGTCCGTCTCACGTGATGATCGGACACGGCCTAGTCGACTCGGATCGTGTAACACTTAGATGACTAGAGGGATGTCAAATCTGAGTGGGAGTTCATTAAATAATTTGATTAGATGAACTTAATTATCATGAACTTAGTCTAAAATCTTTGCAAAATATGTCTTGTAGATCAAATGGCCAACGCTCATGTCAACATGAACTTCAACGCGTTCCTAGAGAAAACCAAGCTGAAAGATGATGGCAACAACTATTCGGACTGGGTCCGGAACCTGAGGATTATCCTCATAGCAGCCAAGAAAGCATATGTCCTAGAAGGACCGCTAGGTGAAGCACCCATCCCAGAGAACCAAGACATTATGAATGCTTGGCAGTCACGTGCTGATGATTACTCCCTCGTTCAGTGCAGCATGCTTTACAGCTTAGAACCGGGGCTCCAAAAGTGTTTTGAGCAACACGGAGCATATGAGATGTTCGAGGAGCTGAAAATGGTCTTTCAAGCTCATGCCCGGGTCGAGAGATATGAAGTCTCCGACAAGTTCTATAGTTGTAAGATGGAGGAAAACAGTTCTGTTAGTGAGCACATACTCAAAATGTATGGGTTGCACAACCGCCTGTCCCAGCTGGAGATCAACCTCCCGGACGAGGCGGTCATTGACAGAATCCTTCAGTCGCTCCCACCGAGCTACAAGAGCTTTGTGATGAACTACAATATGCAGGGGATGGTAAAGACCATTCCTGAAGTATTTTCAATGCTGAAGTCAGCAGAGGTTGAAATAAAGAAAGAACATCAAGTGTTGATGGTCAATAAGACCACTAAGTTCAAGAAGGGCAAGGGTAAGAAGAACTTCAAGAAGGACGGCAAAGATGTTGCCGCGCCCGGTAAGCCAGTTGCCGGGAAGAAGTCAAAGAATGGACCCAAGCCTGAGACTGAGTGCTTTTATTGCAAAGGGAAGGGTCACTGGAAGCGGAACTGCCCCAAATACTTAGCGGACAAGAAGGCTGGCAACACTAAAGGTATATGTGATATACATGTAATTGATGTGTACCTTACCAGTACTCGTAGTAACTCCTGGGTATTTGATACCGGTGCCGTTGCTCACATTTGTAACGCACAACAAGAGCTGTGGAATAAGCGGAGATTGGCGAAGGACGAGGTGACAGTGCGCGTCGGGAATGGTTCCAAGGTCGATGTGATCGCCGTCGGCACGCTACCTCTACATTTACCTACGGGATTAGTTTTAAACCTCAATAATTTTTATTTAGTGCCAAGTTTGAGCATGAACATTGTATCTGGATCTCGTTTAATACGAGATGGCTACTCATTTAAATCCGAGAATAATGGTTGTTCTATTTATATGAGAGATATGTTTTATGGTCATGCCCCGATGGTCAATGGTTTATTCTTAATGAATCTCGAACGTAATGTTACACATATTCATAGCGTGAATACCAAAAGATGTAAAGTTGATAACGATAGTCCCGCATACTTGTGGCACTGCCGCCTTGGTCACATTGGTGTCAAGCGCATGGAGAAGCTCCATGCTGATGGACTTTTAGAGTCTCTCGATTATGAATCATTTGACACATGCGAACCATGCCTCATGGGCAAAATGACCAAGACTCTGTTCTCCGGAACTATGGAGCGAGCAACCAACTTATTGGAAATCATACATACTGATGTGTGTGGTCCAATGAGCGTTGAGGCTCGCGGAGGATATCGTTATGTTCTCACTCTCACTGATGACTTGAGTAGATATGGGTATGTCTACTTGATGAAACACAAGTCTGAGACCTTTGAAAAGTTCAAGGAATTTCAGAATGAAGTAGAGAATCAACGTGACCGAAAGATAAAATTCTTACGATCAGATCATGGAGGAGAAGATTTAAGTAACGAATTTGGTACACACTTAAGGAAATGTGGAATCGTTTCACAACTCACGCCGCCTGGAACACCTCAACGTAACGGTGTGTCCGAACATCGTAATCGCACTCTATTGGATATGGTGCGATCTATGACGTCTCTTACCGATTTGCCGCTATCATTTTGGGGATACGCTCTAGAGACAGCCACATTCACTTTAAATAGGGCACCGTCTAAATCCGTTGAGACGACACCGTATGAATTATGGTTTGGGAAGAAACCTAAGCTGTCGTTTCTAAAAGTTTGGGGATGCGATGCTTATGTCAAGAAATTTCAACCTGAAAAGCTCGAACCCAAGTCGGAAAAATGCGTCTTCATAGGATACCCCAAGGAAACCATTGGGTATACCTTCTACCTTAGATCCGAAGGCAAGATCTTTGTTGCCAAGAACGGATCATTTTTGGAAAAAGAGTTTCTCTTAAAAGGAGTAAGTGGGAGGAAAGTAGAACTCGATGAAGTACTACCTCTTGAACCGGAAAGTAGTGCAGCTCAGGAAAATGTTCCTGTGGTGCCTACACCGACTGGAGAGGAAATTAATGATGATGATCAAGGTACTTCGGATCAAGTTGCTACTGAACTTCGTAGGTCCACGAGGACACGTTCCACACCAGAGTGGTATGGCGACCCTGTCCTGGAAATCATGTTGTTAGACAACGGTGAACCTTCGAACTATGAAGAAGCGATGGCGGGCCCAGATTCCAACAAATGGCTAGAAGCCATGCAATCCGAGATAGAATCCATGTATGAAAACAAAGTATGGACTTTGACTGACTTGCCCAATGATCGGCGAGCGGTACAAAACAAATGGATCTTTAAGGAGAAGACGGACGCGGATGGTAATGTTACCATCTATAAAGCTCGACTTATCGCTAAGGGTTATCGACAAGTTCAAGGGGTTGACTATGATGAGACTTTCTCTCCCGTAGCGAAGCTTAAGTCCGTCTGAATCATGTTAGCAATTGCCGCATACTATGATTATGAGATATGGCAGATGGACGTCAAAACGGCATTCCTTAACGGTTATCTGAAGGAAGAGCTGTATATGATGCAGCCGGAAGGTTTTGTCGATCCTAAGAATGCTAACAAAGTATGCAAGCTCCAGCGATCCATTTATGGGCTGGTGCAAGCATCTCGGAGATGGAACATTTGCTTTAATGAGATGATCAAAGCGTTTGGGTTTATGCAGACTTATGGAGAAGCCTGCGTTTACAAAAAAGTGAGTGGGAGCTCTGTAGCATTTCTCATATTATATGTAGATGACATACTTTTGATGGGAAATGATATAGAATTCTTGGACAACATTAAGGCCTACTTGAATAAGTGTTTTTCAATGAAGGACCTTGGAGAAGCTGCTTACATATTAGGCATCAAGATCTATAGGGATAGATCGATACGCCTCATAGGTCTTTCACAAAGCACATACCTTGATAAGATTTTGAAGAAGTTCAAAATGGATCAGTCCAAGAAAGGGTTCTTGCCTGTATTGCAAGGTGTGAGATTGAGCTCGGCTCAATGCCCGACCACGGCAAAAGATAAAAAAGAGATGAGTGTCATCCCCTATGCCTCAGCCATAGGATCTATTATGTATGCCATGCTGTGTACCAGACCTGATGTAAACCTTGCCGTAAGTTTGGTAGGAAGGTACCAAAGTAATCCCGGCAAGGAACACTAGACAGCGGTCAAGAGTATCCTAAAGTACCTGAAAAGGACAAAGGACATGTTTCTCGTTTATGGAGGTGACGAAGAGCTCGTCGTAAAGGGTTACGTCGATGCTAGCTTTGACACAGATCTGGATGACTCTAAGTCACAAACCGGATACGTATATATGTTGAATCGTGGAGCAGTAAGCTGGTGCAGTTGCAAGCAGAGCGTCGTGGCGGGATCTACATGTGAAGCGGAGTACATGGCAGCCTCGGAGGCAGCACATGAAGCAATATGGATGAAGGAGTTCATCACCGACCTAGGAGTCATACCCAATGCATCGGGGCCGATCACTCTCTTCTGTGACAACACTGGAGCTATTGCCCTTGCTAAGGAGCCCAGGTTTCACAAGAAGACCAGGCACATCAAGCGTCATTTCAATTCCATCCGTGAAAATGTTCAAGATGGAGACATAGATATTTGCAAAGTACATACATATCTGAATGTCGCAGATCCGTTGACCAAACCTCTTTCGCGAGGAAAACATGATCAACACCAGAACTCTATGGGTGTTCGATTCATCACAATGTAACTAGATTATTGACTCTAGTGCAAGTGGGAGACTATTGGAAATATGTCCTAGAGGCAATAATAAAAGGATTATTATTATATTTCCTTGTTCACGATAATTGTCTTTTATTCATGCTATAATTGTATTATCCGGAAATCGTAATACACGTGTGAATACATAGACCACAATACGTCCCTAGTAAGCCTCTAGTTGACTAGCTTGTTGGTCAACAGATAGTCATGGTTTCCTGACTATGGACATTAGATGTCGTTGACAACGGGATCACATCATTAGGAGAATGATGTGATGGACAAGACCCAATCCTAAGCATAGCACAAGATCGTGTAGTTCATTTTGCTAGAGCTTTTCCAACACCTCCCCTCCCCTCCCCAACACCTCCCCTCCCCAACACCTCTCCTCCTCCGTTAAGTGCTTGGCGAAGCCCTGTCGGAGTACTGCCTCTCCACCAACACCACGCCGTCGTGCTGCTGCTGGAGCCTTCTTCCTCAACCTCTCCTTCTCCCTTGCTAGATCAAGAAGGAGGAGACGTCATCCGCTCCGTACATGTGTTGAACGCGGAGGTGCTGTCCGTTCGGCACTTGGTCATTGGTGATTTGGATCACGGCGATTACGACTCCATCATCCCCGTTCTCTTGAACGCTTCCGCACGCGATCTACAAGTGGTATGTAGATGCATCTCTCTGCTATCACTCGTTGCTTAGATGAACTCATAGATGGATCTTGGTGAAACCGTAGGAAAATTTTTATTTTCTGCAACGTTCCCCAACAGCTAGTGCTTCTGAAAGACTATGTCTCGGTCATCCGTTTCTCAAACACCATGTAGTGCGAGAAATCCAACGGAGGAGATCGATTCTTGTGGGGAAAAGTGCGTAAACCTCTGCAGAGTGTATAAACTAATCATGGTTAGCCGTGTCCCCGGTTATGGACGTTTTGAGTATCTAGTACTTGGATTATCATGTGAATCTCATCATGTTACTTTAATTTAATTTGTTGGGTTTAATGATGATGCTTAATTGGGATTGAGAGGGTGTCTACCTTCTCAATGTTTAACAACCACCATGATAGTTAAATAAAATTTATTCCTTTGCAGTAGGGAAAAATTTTCTTTATGCAAAACTGTAACCATAGAGCTTTCCACTAGCCATATATGCATGTAGTATAGCATATTTATGTTCATTACTCTCTATGTGTTACATTGCCAGCATATTCCATGTGCTGACCCGTTTTCGGGCTGCAACGTTCATGTTGCAGACTTTTCAGACGACGAGTAAGGTGCCTTAGGTCGTGGTCTTATACTCAGTGGTTCCATTGGAGTTGATGGACTCACTTACCTTCCAAGCCTTCCACTGTTATTGTTTTTAGATGGCCTTAAGCCATATTTATTGTAATAAGTTCTCTTTTGAGACATTTGATGTAATAAGTGTGTGATTGCTACTCTATTATAAATCCTTCAAGTATTGTGCATGTCAGCATTACTGATCCAGGGATGACACTAAAGCACAGAGATCGGACTGTTTGAGGTCTGGTCGCTACAAGATGGTATCAGAGCACACGCTGACTATAGGACACAACCACTAAGCTAAAAGCCCTAGATCACTACTCACTGTTCTCATTTCTGACTCCTCATCTTTTCTACTCTTTTAGGATGGCAGATGCAAGGAACAAGTTCACAATACCGGATGAAGATACACCCTTTGGACGCCACTTGAAGGAAGTCACTAAGTATCTGAACATCGGAGTACCAAGCTTCACCAGGACCTACATCGCCACTCTACCAGAAGAGGAGCCTTGGATGATTCAAGTTCAAGTTCCAGGAAGGACGTTCATGCCCATCACTAAGCCCATAGAGTTTTCTTTTGATGCACCAACCTGGAGTCTAGGAAAGAGCATGGCAGCTCACATCACCATGGGATACATTGGAGAAGTTTACCACAAGGATCTCAAGGATACTATCTACCAGACTTGTGGGCACCGAGATGAGCAATGGGATATGATCAGCACTAGGAAAGATAGATCAATTGCAGCTTTCATCCAGGAGTTAAACCAGCACATTCATCGCCAGGAGAACCAGATGTGCCCAGACATGATAGATCTGAAGAAGGCTATGACCAAGATCATGGAACTAGAGGAAGAACTCAAGTCTACACGCGATGGATATGAGGAGGAAATAGCAACACCCATGGAGAAGAATGATGATCTGAAGAAGAATCTAAAAGTATTCATGGGACTTCGCATGACTGGGGGAGAAGACGATGATTGCATTTGTCCGGAGAACTACATCATCATCGTCGACACCGATTCGGACCCAGACGATAGCGATGATGACTATGTTGACGAAGCTGGAGCAGATATCATGGAGTCTTCAACGAAGCAATTTTTCTAGTCGACCACCATAACAGTAGTAGTATTCCCCCATGTATATAGTATAGTCTGAGCACTTTGGTAACGATAGTTAGACCGTTGTATGCCCTTGTTTGAATTGATTGAAGTGAAATTTGTTTGTGTTTGTGTCATGTGCATATGGGTAGTGTTTTCCCTCTAGACCTCATTCTATTCTACATTCTCATCCTTTCTAAACCCTCAGATGCCTCCGAGACGTGACAATGGATTTGCTTTCCCACCGGAGGTCACCCAGTTGATCCAGCAGCAGAATGCATTGATGCAGTTACTAGTCCAGAACCAGAATCAGGGGAACAACAACAACAACAACCCACCACCACCACCACCTATTGATCACTTAGCCCGTTTCTTAAGGCTTAATCCGCCAGTGTTTTCCAGTAGCACCGAGCCGATAGTTGTAGATGATTGGCTCCGCAAGATGGGAAGGGAGTTAACCACTACAGGATGCACAGATGTCGAGAAGGTGTGTTTTTATGCACATCAGCTTGATGGACCCGCAGCATCATGGTGGGAGAATTTCACAGCCACTTATCCTATCAACACTGTCACATGGGACCAGTTTCAGCAAGCTTTCCGTACTGCCCATGTTTCAGCAGGAGCTATGGGCATGAAGAAGCATGAGTTTCGTAACTTGTGCCAAGGAGGACGTACTGTTGGCCAGTATGTGGATGACTTTAGTAAGCTAGCATGTTATGCCCCAGATGACGTTGCTACGGATGCAGCTAAGCAGGAGAAGTTTCTGGAAGGACTGAATGATGAGCTGAGCATGCAGTTGATGATAGCAACCTTCAACAATGTCAGGACCCGACTCGATGTCACATCGATCTAGCCTGTAGCACCTCATATCACTTTGCGGCCTCACGCACGGTATCCCCACGGGTGTCGCCTTACCTTTGCCCGGGACCGTTTGCGCCTTTTGGCTCACGTATATGATAGTGTCGCTAGCATCCATATGATAAGGAGCCCGGGCTGACATGACTAGTCGTAAACCCAAAGTGGCACAGACTTACAGGGACAGGCATCCATGACCCAGCATCGAACGTGTCGGTCATCAGCGAGTGAATCCAGGTTGTAGCACTGGGCTAGCAGGACTCCGGTGAACCGGGCTGTAGCGGGCTAACAGGACTCCGGTATTCATCGCGTGACATTTCCCCGAAGGGACAGACACAGGAACGAAGAAGGACACATGCCGGCCAGCCTAAGTGTTCCGGAGCAGTAGCAAGCTACCATTCAGTGGAAACACTAGGAGACATTTCCCGGTAAGAGAGGCTACTAAAGATAAACAACTAGATGGTCAGATCCCACACATACCAAGCATTTCAACAACATACACACAATATGCTCGATATGTGCAAATACAACATGGCATCACAACATGACTCTACAAATCAAGTATTTTAATCAATAGGCTCCGAGGAGCGAGATATTACAAACATGGGTCTCATGACCCAACACTCAGAGCATACAAGTCAAAGCACAAGCGGAAGCTATCATGTCTGAGTACAGACAACTATAAATGAAAAAGGCTGAGAAGCCTGACTTTCTATCAGATCCTGCCGAGGGCACAAGATCGTAGCTGAGGTATCAAGCTAAACGTCGAAGTCCACGTGAAACTACTAGCGAGACCGAAGTCTCTCTGCAAAAACATAAAATAGGCAAACGTGAGTACAAATGTACCCAGCAAGACTTACATCAGAACTAACTACATATGCTTCATTATCAACAAAGGGGATGGTGGGGTTTAACTGCAGCAAGCCAGCTTTGACTCGGTGGCTATCCTGAACTACGACTGCAAGTAACTTTTTTGAGGTGGCGCACACGAGTCCACATATTCACCATATCAATACACCACTATGGATCCGCTCCCGTCCCCCTACGAGAACGCCATCCATAGCACTCACGCTTATCTTGCGTATTTTAGAGTATCCACTTTCACTTGTCTATGAACTGATATAAGCAACCCAGAAGTCCTTTTCCGCGGACACGGCTATTCGAATAGATGATGTTAACCCTGCAGGGGTGTACTTCTTCACACACGCTCTCACCACTTACCGCCGTTTACACGACATGTACTCGGCAACCTTCAAGCGGAAGCCCAACGTGGGTGTCGGCCACGGCCTGCCTAAACACTCAAGTCTCTAGTCCAGGTTTATCGCCTATTCGGGTTCCATCCATGAGGAGATCCGGCCGGAGTTTCGCTCACAGCCCCAAACGATGTGAACAGGGTTCCGTGACACCAAACGGACGCCCGGTTTACCCGGCCACGTGCCTACCGCATCACAGCCCACCCCTACGGTCAGCGCTGCGCACGGCCTCCAGCATACTACAAACACCAGAAACTACTTGCAACTCCTGGACAGAGGACAAGGGTGATCAAGAAGCCGAGAGGGTCCATTGGTTTCGGGCCCAATGCATGGTAGTAGCTGAATCATGGATCACAAACACAGAACTCAGTTCCTGAGGACGGCTGCAATGAGACAACCCACCATGTACTCCTACATGGCCTCTCACCGCTACCTTTACCAAATCGTGTTCACACGCTTAGCTCACACACCGTAGGACATGTTCACACACCTCTGATTCATCCCCGATGATTCAGACCCGACTCAACTCTAAGCAGTAGCAGGCATGACAAACAAGCATGAATGAGTAGGCACAACAGGGCTCAAACAACTCCTACTCATGCTAGTGGGTTTCATCTATTTACTGTGGAATGACAGGTCATGCAAAGGATAAAGGGGTTCAGCTACCGCAGCAAGTAACAGATGAATCGGTGTTGTCCTAATGCAGTAAAAGAGAGCAGGAGCGAGAGAGTAGGATTGTATCGGAATGAACAAGGGGTTTTTGCTTGCCTGGCACTTCTGAAGATAACATTGAGTCTTCATCAGTGTCAACGATCACATCATCGGTATCACGTCTATCGAGAGGGGACAAATACCGGCAAATACAGAAAAACACGATCAATGCAATGCACAATATGATGCATGCTATGACATGGCAATATGAATGTGTTTTGGGCTAATGCACCTAAAACCAGATTAAATGAAGTTGGTTTGAATATAAAATTCAAATTCAAACTCCATATGTGATTATTCAAATGCCATTTATATGATTTGTGCTAAACAGCATCTATAAGTTGTTCTAACATGCATGAAAATGGTACAGATGGATTCCTTGAATTTTTCTGATAATTTTTCATATATAATTTATTTCATTTGGAGTTACGGTTAATTTTCTATGATTTATTGAAGTTTTAGCTATTTTCTGGAATTTCCTGAATATAATTAAATCCAGAAAATACTTTATGACATCAGCACTGCGTCATGCTTGCGTCAGCAAGTCAACAGGGGTCGGTCAGGGTCAAACCTGACATGTGGGGTCCACACGTCAGTGTCTCAGTCAACTAACCAGGTTAGTTAGCCCTAACTAACTTAGTTAGTCGGGCGGGGCCCGCATGTCAGTGGCTCACTTAATTAACTAAATTAATTAACACTAATTAACCTAATACTAATTAAGCAGGCGCCTGGGCCCACACGTCAGGGGGTCAAACCCCGGGTCAAACCCGCCGGAGTTGACCCGCGGCTTGTCGCCGGCGAGGCCAGCCGCGGTGGCGAGCCTCGGGTTTGCGTCTCCGGCGACCAAACGGCCGACCGAGTGCACGCGCGGGGAGCTGGGACTCGCCCGCATCCAGGGAGGCTTGCGGCAGCAGCGGGGACGGCCGGAGCTCGCCGGAAACGAGCTCGAGGCGGCGCCGGCGTTCGGTGGTTTCTGGCTACGGGGCTGCTGCGGCCGTGGTATCGCGTTCGTGGCACCTACAGCAGCTACGCGAGGCAGCGAGCATGTTGGACACGACGCCCGGACCAAATGGTCGCCGGAGTCGTGTCGGCGGTGAGTGCAGGCGGCGACGCAGTCGGGCGAAAGGGGCGAGGCGGCTACGGCGTGCCAGAGAGGGAACGGAGAGGGGGAAAAGGTTCGGTGGCTCACGGCGGTTGCAGCGGACGCCGAAGCAGGCTCGGGGAAGGCCGGACGGCGACGAGTCGATGATGGGGATCCGCGGCGGCCGGCGATGAAGAAGAGGCCGGTGACGGTGTTTTGAGGCATCCGGCGTCAAGTGAGTCGACGGGGAGGACGAGGAGGTCGAAGCGGAGCTCCCTGGGGCGTTGGTGAGGCTAGGGGTGGCCGGTGGCCGTGGTTATGGCGAGCGGCGGCGACGGGGGCGTTCGGGTGTGCGAGAAGGAGAGGCGAAGGAGAGACGAAGGGGACGAGTGAGGGGGTCCAGGGGTTCGGGGCGGCGCCGAAGAGAAGGCCCGAGGCGTCGCGGTGGCGAGGGACGCAGGCAGGCAGGGAGGTGGCGTGTCGCCACGGCGTGCGCGTGCGCTGTCTCCCTCCTCTGCCTACTGGCAGAGGTAGAGGACGACTGGCACCAGGCCAGTGGGCTGGGCTGTCCACTGGGCCAGCCAGGTAAGGCCCAGGTGAGACCCTGTTCTTTTTATTTTTATTTCTGTTCTGTTTTGTTTTCTTTTTTTCTTTTCTTTGCCACTGTTTTCAAATTTAAACAAATTCAGAACAGTGCCAAATATCCTCTGAATAATTTATGTTGCTAGATGGACTTTTTCCAAAAAGCTCATAAAATATTTCAGGGGTATTTGAAATTATATTCTAATTATATGAATATAATTCAAATTCAAATAGCTAAAGATTTAAATTCAAAGTCCCAAAAATAAATCCTTAAAAATGTTCAATATTTTGGTTGGGACCAGAACCCTTACCAAAAATTATCAAACATTTAAGAAGAGCCTTTTGGAGCAATGAATGAGATTTCTAGGGTTTTTGCCCCTCTTTTATTTAGGGTTTTGAGGCTTCCAATATTCCTCAATTCAAGTTTCAAAAATATAGACATGATGCACACATGAAGCTAGGCTAGAGCAATGCCAGAAGCTAGGGATGTGACAACTCACCCCCACTAAACAAGAATCTCGTCTCGAGATTCAAGCATAGGGTAAGGTGAAGGGGAAACGCAACTAGTATAATCTTCACGATCCAGGTTGCACTTCATAGGAACGTTGATTCGATCACCATCATCGTCTTGAAGTCTTGCTCTGAGAATTCCTGTCAACATGACATGGAGGGAAGAAGGAGACTCTAGAAGGGTCGATCTTCTCGAAGATCAAACAACTCACGGAATGAGACATAACAATATCTCTCGAGCTGAGAGACGAAGCACACCTCTAGAGGGATGGAGTGGAACAGATGACGAGGGTTCACTAGGTAGACAACAATTCCACACCTAAGAAGGTGGTAATCGATTGTCAACGTAGCGAGGAGTTGAGTTGCCATGGCACCATTATGATGCACCTTAGGGAAGGTGACTCGAAGATATTTCCTTAAGTGGCAAAAAGAATTACTTTTGATTCAGAGATCATGAAACTCTTTAAACCAGCCTAAGACAATTCTCGAGCGATCGTTTGGAGGGGTCAGTAGGATGGCATACTCAGACTTGGATGATGTGGATTACCTTGTTGAAGACAACGCAACGGATGAATTTGCTTATCACCGGAAATGGATGAGACCCATGGTAGAATGGCACATTGGTGGTGCAAGCTGGGAACAAAATGCAAATGCTGGGAATGATTCTAGTAACTGGGGAGAGGCTCAACAATAGAGAGTTATTCCACTATTGGAATGGTTATAGCATTGCCGAGGAAACTGAGAGCGCTATACAGTTAATGCCGACGATTAAACCTAGCACTTGCGCGTGCTCTCAAGAACTTGAGCATTTCCATATTCATCAAGGTTTTACCAACATCCGTGTCCAGGATCCTGGCAACACAACTTGCTACCATGATGAATGATGATGGATGATGCAGATGCAAAGGAAGATAACATCATCTCAGATTTCACCCTTGACGGGGCCAAGGAGATAGAATCTGGATGATCGACCGAGAGACATTTAGCACTCCGCTTCTAATGTTCTCCTTGATGTGCTAGTGTATCCCATTCATTGAAATGGTTTGGTATCTAGAACACCAAGTAAAGGTCGGACTTCGGGAACACAAAGATCCATAGGGGCAACTAGGGAGTAAATCCTACGAAATCCCTATGGGGAGGTGGCCAATTCCATCAAATAAGATACTATAATAATAGGTCTACCGGATGGGTGTGTTGGCCACGACATCCACCTTACCGGTTATCGAGAGACCAATATTATAGTTCTTGGGAAATGTTCCAACCCATCATATCTGCCTAAGATTCAGATCTGGTTGGTGTCAGGATATTCCAGACTCATCGAGTCTAGGAAGAAAAATGAAAGTTTGCAATACAAATCGACGAGATGACGTTGCGAGATTCTCGGGAGACGAACTACGATAGCAAGCTCCAAAACATGAGCTGGTTCTGCTACAAACATGTGAACATGTTGTCCAAGACAAGCATGACCACAAAGTAGTCTTATAATAAAACACTACCGAATTCAGGAGGGGAACCATCATCGAGGATATCGAAGTCCTTGCATAAGGTATACTCTTAAGAAGGAACTTCTTCTCCTTGAACAAATCAATCAGTGGCTTGGTGTGCTCGGGACACATATAGAATGGAGGTAGCTAATCTCACAATCTAATGTATACTTCACACATGCATGACTGACTTGGGATGATTCCAAGGAAGCAAAAACAATCTTTCTCGGATACACGGCGGCAACTTACACCAAGTGCACGTGAATTAGAGAAAGTCACATCTTTCATCCGGACATATGCTTCATGAGCTAGCATGAACAAATGCTTTCAAAAGTTTCCAACACTAGCTTAATGTTCAACAAAATTATGGAGGAGATAAGGATGTTGTCAATGGGCTCAACAACAATTCATCTGGGTTTCCTTTTAAAAGGAATTCCATAGTTAAGTGAACAAGTGATAGCATTGGTCAGGCCAAAGATGTAATGGTGTATGCTCGAGGGATCAACCACGAACAAGACAACATTACGAGCATCATTGGTATTGATTTGATTTGACGATAGCCCACACTCAAATCAAAGGATTGATAAGGCAATAGGTCCAGCAACTGATCACATGGACCAACCGATGAAGATATCATCTTTCTTCAACACACACTACACAAGAATATCCCTTTGGAACGAACTAAGTCAGGCAAGCTTTTACCTTCCAACTCTCCAAGTTGTTGTCTAGCTTAACCAACTAGCTCCGGGATATCCATCACAGATTCTTGGAGAAGGGGTGGTTTACAGGAATAAACCAACTTGATCACGAACTCAACATAGCGGTCAGGTGACAACCTGGTAATACTTCTGAGAAGATATTCAGAAAATCACGAACCACCAGTATGTTACTAAGCTCGAGAACAATCTTGCTTTTCAGGGCAAGGTGATATGATCAATAGAGCAAGGATTTGAAATAATCCTAACTCATCGATCGAGGAGTGAACCAGGAGAATGGACTAGGTAGCACGATCAATCTTAGAATGATGATTCAATAACCAACACACTAAGAATGAAATTATTGTCCTTTAACTACCAAGTAACAAGGTTGCTAGGAGTATTGATTTCACACATCACGATTCACTTGTCGACATTCCGGTTATAACTACACGGAACCGAGGAATGAGTAATGATGGCGAGAAGTATCACTGTACCAAGAGTTCATAGGATGGTGTGCAATTCCTATAACAATCCCGATATAAAAGATGGTAATACTCCAGGGTAGAACAGAGCAAAAGCTGGATTAGCAATTTGTTCTACGGAGCACAACTTCTTTGACCCAATCCTGGATATGGATGAGGTACTGGAGTTTGTTTCTCCTATTCATTCTGAAATAGAATGGCTTGGCGGACCACAAGGGTAATAGGCATCGACGAACGAATGCATGCATACTCTTGACTATCAATTGATAGACGAGGGTCAGTAGACAACTAAAGAGGGACAACTCAAAGGAACATATAACTTTCTGAGTTGTGGATACATGGGTTGGTATGCCGAACAAAGTTCAACATAATTCTTCCGGATAACCCATGCAGAAAGGTTGAGCTGGCAGAGTCACAATATAGCATGGAGAACTCATAGAGGGCCTGTTGTGATCTTTTGATCCAACAAACTTCTGCCATAATGGTTCATGGTATTTGGAAGAACGATATACCACGGACCTCGAGGACTATCGCAAAGATTACTAATATACTAAAGGAACTAGCAACACTATCAACATGATGTAAGTAGGGTGAATATCGGGTTTAAGAACCCAGGAATAGAATACCTATTACTAAGTAGCATCACGGGATGCTTTCGAGAATAAAAGCCAGAATCATCACACTGGGATCACAAAACATTGCTAGATTACTAGGTGACTCCCTAAAACACCTAGGGTCATAATAATAGCTCCAACATATATGTCAAGGCAATAATTTACCTCAACTCACCGATTAGTGTGGTTAATCTGGCCCAAAGGAACATCGGAATGGGAGGAAGGAATTTTGCAAATGCTTCAGACTATTCAGAAACGTGGGGTGACTCAGACAGCATAACGGCTGTAAATGCTCAGAAAAGATTTGAGACATTCACAAAAATGGTGGCATAACCACTCAAAGGCACAATATCAAGGTTTCGAGATCAACAATTTAACATACGGAAGTAATAGGAACTGAAACGAGGCTTAAGTCCAACAATTCTATAGGTCTACGGATTGGTAACACGTGATCCTGATAGAAAGAAGAGATAGCCTAGTTCTTAATCCCCGCAGGAAAGATAAGATGACTCAGATCAGAAGGGCATGAGGTATAAGGAGTAAAAAGAGCCTTACGTTCCATCCCACAATCAATTCCCTTATATAACTAAAGAATTTCTAGACTCAACTTCGACCAGTTTGGCTTGGTAATCCTACAGGCAGTCAAGCTCTGATACCAACGCTGTCAGGACCCCGACTCGATGTCACATCGATCTAGCCTGTAGCACCTCATATCACTTTGCGGCCTCATGCACGGTATCCCCACGGGTGTCGCCTTACCTTTGCCCGGGACCGTTTGCGCCTTTTGGCTCACGTATATGATAGTGTCGCTAGCATCCATATGATAAGGAGCCCGGGCTGACATGACTAGTCGTAAACCCAAAGTGGCACAGACTTACAGGGACAGGCATCCATGACCCAGCATCGAACGTGTCGGTCATCAGCGAGTGAATCCAGGCTGTAGCACTGGGCTAGCAGGACTCCGGTGAACCGGGCTGTAGCGGGCTAACAGGACTCCGGTATTCATCGCGTGACATTTCCTCGAAGGGACAGACACAGGAACGAAGAAGGACACATGCCGGCCAGCCTAAGTGTTCCGGAGCAGTAGCAAGCTACCATTCAGTGGAAACACTAGGAGACATTTCCCGGTAAGAGAGGCTACTAAAGATAAACAACTAGATGGTCAGATCCCACACATACCAAGCATTTCAACAACATACACACAATATGCTCGATATGTGCAAATACAACATGGCATCACAACATGACTCTACAAATCAAGTATTTTAATCAATAGGCTCCGAGGAGCGAGATATTACAAACATGGGTCTCATGACCCAACACTCAGAGCATACAAGTCAAAGCACAAGCGGAAGCTATCATGTCTGAGTACAGACAACTATAAATGAAAAAGGCTGAGAAGCCTGACTTTCTATCAGATCCTGCCGAGGGCACAAGATCGTAGCTGAGGTATCAAGCTAAACGTCGAAGTCCACGTGAAACTACTAGCGAGACCGAAGTCTCTCTGCAAAAACATAAAATAGGCAAACGTGAGTACAAATGTACCCAGCAAGACTTACATCAGAACTAACTACATATGCTTCATTATCAACAAAGGGGATGGTGGGGTTTAACTGCAGCAAGCCAGCTTTGACTCGGTGGCTATCCTGAACTACGACTGCAAGTAACTTTTTTGAGGTGGCGCACACGAGTCCACATATTCACCATATCAATACACCACTATGGATCCGCTCCCATCCCCCTACGAGAACGCCATCCATAGCACTCACGCTTATCTTGCGTATTTTAGAGTATCCACTTTCACTTGTCTATGAACTGATATAAGCAACCCAGAAGTCCTTTTCCGCGGACACGGCTATTCGAATAGATGATGTTAACCCTGCAGGGGTGTACTTCTTCACACACGCTCTCACCACTTACCGCCGTTTACACGACATGTACTCGGCAACCTTCAAGCGGAAGCCCAACGTGGGTGTCGGCCATGGCCTGCCTAAACACTAAAGTCTCTAGTCCAGGTTTATCGCCTATTCGGGTTCCATCCATGAGGAGATCCGGCCGGAGTTTCGCTCACAGCCCCAAACGATGTGAACAGGGTTCCGTGACACCAAACGGGCGCCCGGTTTACCCGGCCACGTGCCTACCGCATCACAGCCCACCCCTACGGTCAGCGCTGCGCACGGCCTCCAGCATACTACAAACACCAGAAACTACTTGCAACTCCTGGACAGAGGACAAGGGTGATCAAGAAGCCGAGAGGGTCCATTGGTTTCGGGCCCAATGCGTGGTAGTAGCTGAATCATGGATCACAAACACAGAA